>NC_041709.1:9170616-9470616 GCF_900700375.1 Denticeps clupeoides
AAGTGTTTTTTTTTGTGGCACATGCACACACAGAGACACACTCACAGCCTGATGGGTCAGTGTGGTGCCAGGTGCTGGGCTGGCTGTGCGGAGGTGGGTGGCAGGGCAGGGCTGCAGAAGGGGGTTCCCTCTCTGTAGTAGTGAGTCAGTAAACAGGCTCCCCTCTCCCTGTGTGAATGGAGGCTCTTATCTGAGGCAGGTCCTGTGAAGTGGAGCTCTGTGGCTACCCCCCCCCCCCCCCCCCCCCAACCAACACCACCGTCTCCCTGCCCCCCACCCCACAGCTGCTCTGACAGACACATTATAGGGGGGCTGCAAGGCACTGGGGTAGGGAGAATGGATGGGGGGGGGGTTGGTGCTGGGTGGAGGGAAGCCGGTTTGGGGGTAGTATTTAAATTCCTGCTTTGTTCCCGTTACTCGCTTCCAATGCACTGAGCCCAACACCACCACCCTACCCCAAACAGCACCCCCCGCATTCCCCTCTACCCCCCCACCAGCAAACCTCCACCCCACCCCTCATCCTTCACTCCGACAAACCCCCTTCTTTACACTTCCAAGCCTATGAGAAGAAGAAAACACAAACAGCAGTTGAGAAGCGGAGTGCGGGGGAGGAGGATCGCTGGGAAGGGGGCGGGGGTTTTAGTCGGGGCTGCTACATCCTGTCTGGATCGAGAATGTGCCCTTTGTTTTGTGCGGGGTTCTTCCAAGCTCATGTTAGCTGACCACCAGACCTTCATTTTTTTTTGTGTGCGCGTGTGTGACACACACACACTTTTGCTGACTAGAGGTTCAGGGGCTTCAGAGGGACAGAGGCCCAGTATTCATGTAAAGACTGTGTGACTTTTAAAACAGCTGCTCCAGGCACAATGCGGGTCACAGATTATGCTGGTGGGCCACAGTGTGGTGTGAGGGGGCACAGTGGCGTACTTATAGTGTGACTGACGGTCAGACAGTCAGGCATGCTGACTGTGGGGGGTGGCTTCAAACCCCATTGTGTCTTTGGCGGGGGTCTCTCTTACTCCATGAAATGTACAGTTAACTAAATGGTAATGGCCTTCAAACTGTCTAAGGACATCTGTGTGATAAAAGAAGAAGTGAGGGATGGATGTGGGTCGCACGGTTGGTAAAACACTTGCCTATGAACCAGAAGACCACAGAGTCACAAGTTCAAACCCCACTTACTACCATTGTGTCCCAGAGCAAGACACTTAACCCAGGGTTCCTCCAGGGAGACTGTCCCTGTCATTACTGATTCAAGTTGCTTTTGCTAAATACCATAAATGTAATGAATGCTGATTAAGTTTTTGTCCAAGCAGAGCTGTGGAGCTGGTCGCCACAGCACTTATCTCTGAAGTTCTGGTGCCTTCAGCCGGCTCCCCACGTGCTCCTCATGTGACTGCAGTCAGGAATGCCTGCGAGTCACATGGTTAGTTTACTCATTACCAGCTATGAGCGAGAGAGGGAGAGGAGACAGAGAAGCCACATCACAGGAAAAGGGACCTTGTATATGTGCATAAGAAAGTGTGTGTTTTGTGCATTTTCACATTTATTTTTACAGGAATGAGGAAACATATCACTGAAATTTCAACATCATATGATCACGAACTGCAAGAACTTTCTGCTTTTGCTGTCCTGTTCATCAGGACAGGGGTGCTGATTTAACTCTCTCTGCTCTGAGGCCTGTTGAAACTTGCCTGCTCATGCATGCTTTGTAACCCACCATGTATCCAAGCCACAGCTGACATATAGGGCTGCTAGGAGAGTTGAGATTTTATGTAGACATAAAAGTTGTAATATCTGTATTTTATTATTAAAATGGTCAAATTTTATTATCCTTAACAAGTTGTAATGCAACTATCATAATTCCATGCACACTGGAAAAAGTGAACACTGGCTAAACTTAAACAAATTGAATGAATCTGTCACACCTAATATATAAGCATTGATGTAATGTAAATAAACCAATCTGCTGTAACCTGGTTTATTTATATTATGGCAGTGCTAAAACTTTAGGTGTGACAGATGAATTAGTTTCAGACAATGTTCACTTTTACAGTGCAGAGATTATAATGTCATGAATTTTTTTGTATATCAAATATGATCATTGAAATGCAGAAAGGTTCGCCCTCGGTTTTAACACGTTTTCTGTTCATTCCCATTTATTAGCAACAGTCATGAAAAAGTAGAGTTTGTTCAACAATAGCTTCCAACCTCTTCCATTAATGGTAATTTCATCTGTTGCACAGCGACACCTGGTGGACGCCCATTGAATGACTAATTACCCAATCACTTCTTTTCCTTGCCGCTGTCTGATGGGTTTTGTGTTGTTCACCCAACTGTGCATACTACACTCTAATGAATGATGCAAGGCATGGGGAATGCTAGTCTGAATAATGTGGAAAACAGAATAGTATAGAAAAACGGGCAAGCCTAAGGGTCTGAATGACAGAATTAGGTGGTATTGTGCAGTGTTCCTTTTATACAATGGTTAGCACCTGCCAAATGTGGTGGGCAGTGACATGATCATGAGAAATCATAAGCAAGGATCACTAATGCACATGTAGACCAAAGGCTTGTCTTTCTGATTCTAGATGCTGCAGCACAAATTGGTGCTGGCCATGATGGAAAGAAGGGAGGAACATGGCTAAGACCTCAAACTCTGAGAGTTGTTCATCCTAAATCCAATCAAGTATGTGTTATATGTCACAGAAATAAAATCCAGGATGAAAGGGTGTATTCAGGTAAAGTGGGAGTGTGAATGTATACATGATGATGACAACTTGTTGGCTAGTAGGCCAAGCAAACAGGCACACATGAAAGGAGTCTGCATGTTAGTTTGTTTTATGCTTGTGCTTGGGTAAAAGCAACTGAATGAATGTGTTTGATTAAGCGTGTATACTCATGTGTGCATGCATTTGAACATCTTTCGTCCCGTTGAGTGTGGCAGTGGCCGCGCGAGTCTCCTCAACCTCCTTGCACCAATTACTGCTGCATTTCTCCTTCAGCTCCCCCTGCCTCCCAGCCCTAGAGCAGCACTCGCTCCGCCAGTTACAGCAGCTGCTGGTGGGTGGCTGCAGAATGCATGCTGCTGAGCAAGGGAAGAGAGGGAGTGATGGTTGAGAAATATAAGGACAGAGAGTAAGGGGAGATAGAGGGGGAAGGGGGGAAAAACGGAAAGGAAAACAGAATTACCCAAGAATGATGGCTGGTGGGGAGAGAGAAGGAGATGGTTGTATTAAAAAAGGGATGGGTGTTTGGGAGACAAAAGGACACTGAAGACGATGCATGGAAAAGGAGGCATAGATGCGGTTCCGGAGAACGAGAGATGGAGGCAGGGCGGGTCGGAACGAGGGGGTGGGGGGGGTGGGGGAGAGACGAGGACAGAGAAAGAGGGAACAAATGAAAAAGAGTAGGAATCAGCAGAAGGGGGGTTTTGTGGTCCCAAAGCTCGGGGGGAAATGGGAGGGGAGATCAATAACTAATTTCAGTGCTGAGCTGCAGTCAGACTGTTTTCCAATAAGCCCTGGACATAACGAGTTAGCTTGAATAGCTGTAGTCCCGCTCTCGCCCCTCTCTCTCCTTCTCTCTCTCCACCTCCCTCCTCCTCCTCGCTCCTTCTTGTCTCTCAGGACCAGGGCTACCTATGGCTGGATCGATGCACACACCAGCCCCAGTCTGAAATGAGATGCCTGGGCTTGGCCAAGCCTTGCTGCCCCCACAGAGGTGAGGCCTGCTGGGCGTTACCTGTTCCATTTTAAAGTGCCAGATCAGACACTCTGGAATGTGTGCACGTATCATGCGTGTATTTCCACATATTTCAGTGACACCCCAAGCCATGCTGGTCCACCTAATGTCAACATCTGGTGACCACAGCCAGGCACACGGGTTCTCTCGAGGCTAAGCACAGGGACAAGTGCCAGGCTTGAGGTTCTACGATTCAGACGCAGAGGAGCGAGCCAGCTGGGGCATCTGGCGCTCAGTACCAGCAACAGACCATGGCTGACGCTCTGCCAGGGCTGTGTGTCTGGAGAATAAGTGCCAATATGTGTCCCTACTGCCGGGCCCGTATAAAGCACTGCCCCCATTCATTAGGCTGGTGAGCGTTAACGCTGTCATAGCAGCTGAGTTTCACAGACTGATGGGTTGTTGAACAGAGTTCAGTTCAAAGACTTTTCCTAACAAGCTGACCTGCCCCCATGTCATGAGCACCGTGAGTTTACCAGTAGGTGATAGCTAAATAGTCTACCGAGCCCTGTTGCCTTTAGCTAAATGAACTAGTTTTAGTTAAGATTGTTCATAATGTTTGAAATTGTAACCAATGGGGAAAATTGTGTTTAGCCTTGACAATTTGTCTGATTTGTGAGACAACACGCAATTACGCACATTTTACGATATCAAAAAAATTGAGACGGAAAATTAAATGTAAATTTTTAACTGGCATGGATACTATATTGTCACAAATCAGCACACAACAAACCACACAAGGTTTGCCTTCAATAACGTGTCTAAAATCTTAATGCACCATTAATGCCAGCAACTTTGTTTCAAAATCTGGCAACCTAGCAGAGACACATGGATTTGTGCTAAAGCTACAATCATGAAAACATCATAAACCGACTCACATTCAGTACAATTTTTCATATTTCTTCCTAATTGAAGCTCTTCTTTCAATTTTACCAGGGTCGTTTCAGAGTGCATTTCCTCAAATCCGACGTTAGATGGAGCCTTTGAGCACCAACTTCACACCCCTGCAGTGCAAAGCCCCAGGCAGAGAGCATCCCAATCAGTCTCAGGGTGATGTGGGCTGAGGTGCAGACCCTGCCCATTCCAAATCATAAGGGCCCCGTGGTCCCACCCGGCCCACTCCGCCCTCTCTTGCTGTTGGTCTGGCTCTTCAGCTCCAGACGACAGTGATTCAATCAGAAATGTCTGCCTGAGAAGCAGGTCACAATGACCAACTAGTCATTAGCCATATCTGAAAAAAGAATGTACTTCTAAATAAATCAAAAGAAATTCTAACTTCTGGGGTAAACATCATGAAAAAAATGAGACCGCTTTGCTTTTCTGCCATGACACTGGTGAGTAGAGGTTGGCTGGCAATAACTGAGAGCCATCACCAGGTAAAAAAAAACCTCCCATCCTATATTTATTTCATCTCGTTTTCTCCTTCTCTTCTTCTCTTTACGAGGTTCACTCGTTTTCTTCCTCCCTTTCCTTCTCTGGCTTGCTGCAGTCGGTCCCTGCCTGCTCTAAAGCGTGGCAGCCGTGGTGGAGGGGAGTTTGCCTCTCTGAAATATTAATGAGAAAATAGGCTATGCATTTTTAACCAAGCACCAGCCACCCGGGGTCCTCAGCAGCTCTGTGAGCAGTGCTGAGGCTGCAGGGTGGAAGCTGTAATCACACTTCCAGGGCTCTGCCTGAACCCAGTACCCTGGTGGAGGATGTGGTGCGGGTGGAGTCAAGTTAAAAACAGATTATTAGTACCGTGAGACCCTGAGCAATAGGAGGCAAATCATGGGTTAAGCGCATGACTTTCTCTCTTCGTCTTTCTCTCACGCTGGTTGCATTTTTCCCCCCACCACAGCAGAGCTAAGTTCACTCTCGATCATGTTTCATTTCTTCATTTCTTGCCTTTTGTTCTCTGGCTTGTATGTTGTCTCCCCCACCCATTCATTTTCAATACTGACTGCAGTATAAACTGTGGTCTGGAAACTTCATATGTGCAATGGGTACATTAATAATGTGGCACATTGTGAGACAGGGACACCAAGGGCACAGGGAGACATTGGTTAAGGGCGGCTCACGCAGCCCATGAAGGGCGTGTGCCTGTGCACTCACAGTGGGTGTGGTCTGCACATGAGGAGAATGAAACTGGTTCATGAGAGCACAGAACACTGCTGAGCAAAAACTGCGCATAGGGCAGCAGCACAATGCCGATCTAGATCTTGGTTTCCTTTTTTTTTTGTAGGGATCATACCCTATTTATTCCCTCCATATGTACTTCTTTATTCATCCCTTTATTTCACTCTTGTTTTTAACACACACACACAATCTCTCTCTCTCTCTCTCTCTCTCTCTCTCTCTCTCTCACTCTCTCTCTGTTTTTCCTATGCTGCTCTGTTTCTAGGTCAGGGGCTGAGCAGTGGAGGCAGCAGTGAGCAGCAGCACTCCACTGTGTGTGTGTATGTGTGTGTGTGCGCACATGTGTGTTGGCTCCTGTCGGCTCCAATCTGCCCAACCAGACCTGATCCCAGATCAGAAAATAAGGGAGGAGGAAGGGAACAGCAAACGCAGAGGAAAAACAGAGGGAGAGGGATACCCAGTCAAACACAAATAGAGCGATGAGAGAGGAAGACAAGAAGAGAAATAAAAAGAAGGCAATGATATGAGAGTCAAAAACAGTGATAAAATCAGGAGAAAACAGAAGCGAGGGATGGAGAAAAAGTGAAGGCGAAAGGTCAGATAAGCCTACAGTGACAGGAGGTGGGGCAGATGGATTGTGTAACATCCTGCCCTATTTCATTCTGTATGTACATGCATACTAAACCCATACACAGAAATGACACAAATTATGTAATATATGTTTATAGAATAGACTTTAGATGGTTTATGTGGACAAATGGGTTTCTTTCTTTAGTTTTCCCAAATCAAACCCAAGCCAATAATGGTCCATTGAGATTCATTCAAAGATTAAGCCTAGTCCTGGACTAAAACATGAACACTTTTTTAATGTTTAACCATGATCAAAATAAAAGCTAAAATTGTGATCTTTGGTTTTCCAAAAAAATCCTAAACTCCTGCATATTACAAGGAATAAATAATGCAATTGCAAATAATAACACAAGTATACACTCTGCAAGCAAGTATCAGATTAGCAGTTTTATTCATGATTAGCACTTTTATCTGATTAGCACGTTTATCTATGATCATTATATGAATGCAAACATGTTGCAAGCAAACCATTTATGTTTTCTTGTGTCTGTCTGTCCATCTGTCAGCCACATCTCCTGCACACAGAGATCTGACCTAAATCCAGGCTTTGGTTCACATCCTGTATTTATCCCAAGCTTTCTCACCCTCACTAAAGTGCAGTGCAGGTGCTTCCCTTTGCTTCCCTATGATGTAATATGATTGTAATGCAGAACATCAAAAGGGAGCGCTGCTCCCAGGTTGGGAGCACAGACAGTGCGTGTCAGAAAACTTGATGCTTGCAGATCAAAGTCCCCTGTTTCTTTGCCTGCTGCTGGGTTGGTGTTAACAGGTCTGTTCCAGGATAAAATGTATAGATTGAAATGTGTACATTTAAGCCTTGGGACACTGAAACCTTTGTTTTCAATTGATTCATATTCGAGTAATGTATTGCAAATTTGTATACTTGTTTCTAAGTCCATATTAAATTTGCCAAATAGAGAATATTGTGTAGACTGGATAATTAAAACTATTAGTTACACGTTCCATTCAAATTCCTGTCATATGTTATTTGTAGAGGGACAGACTGTCCACCCATATGTTCAGTGTATTGCACACAAGACATTTCTGCGGCCTCAAGATGACCCCTCCATGGCAGGCAACTCTGAAAGCAAACAGACACACACACACACACACACACACACACACACTTACAAAAACTGCTTTTTTTCTTCTGTCAAAATTACTGCACTGCAAATGTTTGCTGACAAATGCACATATCTGCTGAAAATTCCCATTCAGAAAAATCCCAGAAAAACGTCCCTGTTCTGAGCTGTAGAGAGGTTTCAATCAGTATGGCCACTGGACAGCTAGCACTGCATCTGTTTAATTTCGTGACGCTTAAATCGGTGTCTGATATGAGTAAACAGAGATTGGTCATACTGACTTATGCATGACTTCCTTTCATATTTGTTTAGAGACACACATATACGTACTTGTACATAGAATGCTTGTTTAGGTTAAGTTTAGGTTAAAACTTTCAGTTTCACTACACTCCCCCGGTCCACTTGTCTCATGACAGTTTTTTATAAAGAATTAAAAAAAACTGTGTAACTGGACAAGATGTCAATGACAATTATCATTTTGCAGTCAACAAATGCTCTTGACCTGATTGCCATTAAATGCCATTGTCCTGTGAATGACTGAATTATTGCTCTATTGCACTTATCAGTGCTGTGTTTGGACAGTACTGGCCTGTTCAATAAAACACACATATAACATAAGTGATAAGCAATATGTTTAATCCTAGTCTCTTTCCTTCTTTTTTTTTTTAAATTATAGCCTGTGTATTTGATAAATTCAATCAGATATCTTTTTAGTGCTCAGTTTTCTGAACTGTTGCTTGCAATGTCATTGAAAATGAATGTTTAACTTGAACATGTATTTGTATATTTGTATAAATACCAAACTGTTACACAAGCCCATATTCAGCTTAAGTTGCTTCACTGCAGCACAACATTGCCATCTTGTGGCGTGTGCCTAAAATCCATTTTTTTCATCAGGCCGACCCTTATTCCCTCAAGTGTCGCCCCACTTTCCAACACTGCACGACTTTCTGAAATTTCAGTAATTAGAAAATAATAGGGCTATGCTGACAAAAACTATTAATTAACAGAATGTCTTCATGGAAAGTGAAACAAAAAAACTAAAAAAAAAAACAGGAATTAAAAGGGCATGAGGCTCTGCATGATAGACATGCTTTGGAAACGCTTATTGGATCTCTACATACGCCTGTGCATGCAAATGAAAATGACTTTTTATGTACAGTATGCCTCATTGTTCTTCACTCATTTCCACTGAGTGTGAATTGAGCAGGCTTTGCCCGACCAGGCTGTGTTGGCTGTTGTTTAGCATTGTGCTGTTTCTGTGTTGCCTTATTTTTTAATTGGATAACCCCCACATCCCCTCCACATCAACTGTCGCTGTGTAATGAGACTACTGCGAGAAGAAGAATAACTGTCACCTATACTGATGAGGCAGTATACATACATTTTCCACAACATCAATAGCCATGCAGGCATTAGATGTAGGCATATAACTCCATTCATGTTTCATCTGTCATATTTCAAAGAGAAGGCAAGTTTATTTCTATTGCACATTTCACACAGTTACAATTATTAGCAAAAAGGACAATTGAAGAATTTCTTACCTCTTACTATTACATTATCCCATTGAGTACTTTGACTTTTTGAAACATTGTAAATATTGTACTGAACATATGAAATAAATGTATAGAATTTGGTCCATTTCACAAAGTAAAATCATCATTAAAGTAGGTAATATTCTTTTTGTGTCAAATATAAATTTGCAACCATCAGAGACTTGTGAATGCTCCTGCACAGCTCTTTGTATTGTCTGTGTGATGTGTGACCTTGTGTCCACGTTTGGGATACTGAAGGTCCTTATGTGATTAGTATGATGGGGTCTGTCTTTGACCTCCACCCAGCAACCTTCAGTGGGCTACAGAAACCTCAAGCACCATCCTCACCCCTGGAAGGTAAGATCTCATCACGATGGCAGGGAAAGATAGACGTAAGCTTTTGTAAGCAATAAAGTACAGCTTTATTTTTATCCCATCCATAAACATAGTACACAGAGACGAAATATCATCCTCCTGGGCCATTCCTTGGGGTGCAACATATGGAAAAATATGGACAAACAAGACAAACAGAATACAGTTAATTCAAGAATTTATAAATTATCAGAATATACAGTATAATTCAATAAGTATGCATGGATTTTTTTGAGGATTGTAAAATTGTAGTACTTGTAGTGTAGAGTTTCCTGCCCATGTAATGGCTCATAAATATGGCACAGGCAGTCTGAGGAGTGAGTCTCAGAGTTCCCTTGGAAACAGGATCAGCTGCCGATCAGCTATCCTTCATCAGTGGAGTCACAGATATCAAGTTGATCAAAACTAAATTAATATTCAGTCAGTTTCATCTCATTAGCAACACATCCAACTGAGAGGAAAATGTAAAGTATCTCCCAGTTATAATTTCTTCTGTCCATAACATGTACTTCCGTATGGAGCACAAATTCAGTCCGGTGCATGGAAAGCATGAAGTAAGATGCATACAATGTGAAGGGCAGGAGTTTGTGGTCTCTTCTGAAAAAAAATACATGATTGGTAGAGAGAGGAAGGAGAAAGAGAAGGCAAGTGAGAGAGAGAGAGAGAGAGAGAGAGAGAGGACACTGGGAGAGGTGATGGGAGTCTGCAGGCATTGCTGACTAAGGCCTATTCAAAAAGTGTTGATTTCCACTCAGTTTCTCTGGCTGTTTTGTAATTCTAATGAGCGTGGAGAGTGTCAGGAGCCCGAGAAAAGGAGAGACAAAAAGATGGAGAGAATGGGGGGAGGGGCATTGGAGTGCAGATCAGATTAGATATCGACTGGCTTCAGACTGCCCGGCTCCTACAGGCAGTGTACTGAGTCATCAGCTGAGTGCTGCCAACAGTGGTGAGGAAGACAGGGGGAGAGATGGGGAGAGATGTAGCGAGGGAGTGAGAAATAGAGAGAGAGAGAGAGGGAGAGATAAAGACAAAACAACAGATAAGGGGGTTGTGATGGAGCAGGTGGCTAGATTTGAATGAAGGTTTACAGAAGAGTAATAATAGTAAAACAATACAAATATCATTCGAATGAGTATTACAGGAAAAGAGAAGACAAAAAAATTAGTAAACATATGTGAAGTAGATGTGATAAAGTGATTTTTCTGAAAAGGTCTCAACCGTTCACATAATACTTTTTTCACACTTGTGGGTTTTTTTACTTTACATTTTACTTTACACTTAAGTATCTTTCCCAGAGGCACAAGTGGGATTTGAACCCAAAAAACTGAAGGTCTCCTCTGCTTGGGCAAATAGTTTGATTTGTCTGGTTTGTTGGTTTGATTGGTTTGTTTCCTTATTTGAAAGTCTCATTAACAGTGACAGTGTCATCCCCGACATACACCTGGTGGTTACCGTAACGTATCTGTACCAGTATTGTACTGGTTACAGTATTTTGAATTTCAATATAAATGTAAAAAACAGACAGACCAGTGTCTTCCGTGGAGATCTTCAAGTTCCTGGGTACCACCATCTCCCAGGACCAGATGTGGGAGATCAACATTTCCTTCATCATTTAAAAGACCGGGCAGAAGATGCACTTCCTGAGGCAACTGAAGGAGTACAGTCTTCCCCAGGAGCTGCTGAACCTGGTTCTACACTACTGTCGCTTAGTCTGTCCTGTGCTCCTCCATCACAGCTTGGTATGGAGCAGCCACTCAACAGGACGGGAACAGACTGGATTGTGCGGATAAAAAGGATCATCAGAGTCCCCCTGCCCTCCATAGAGGACCTCTCAAGAACCAAAAAGAACCCTCGCACCCTAGACACTGACTTTTTTTTTTACCTGCTACCCTCTGGCAGACAATATAGAAGCCTTCAGAGCAGGACCAGCCGGCACAGTAACAGTTTTCTCCCTTAAAGCTAAACTTTTGATCTCTTAATCAATTTAACAATGTTAATCACATTACAACATTGCAAGTGAACTTTACATACACTGTAATCCTTGTATTTTTCCATATATAATATTTCTACTATTTTGTATATTGAGAATTAAGTTCCATTGCGTGTGTAGTAGCCTAGTGGGTAACACACTCGCCTATGAACCAGAAGACCCAGAAGACCCAGGTTCAAATCCCACTAACTACCATTGTGTCCCTGAGCAAGACACTTAACCCTGAGTTGCTCCAGGGGGGACTGTCCCTGTAACTACTGATTGTAAGTCGCTCTGGATAGGGCGTCTGATAAATGCCATAAATGTAAATATAAATGTGTTCACTTGTGGACTTGGCCAATAAACGCGATTCTGGTTCTATTTTTAGGAAGGAGGTGTAATTCTGCTTCCTGCCAGTGGGTGCCGACATTTCCCCGCAGTGCGGCCGGGAGCACGTGGCACCCAAATAAGGAAATGACGTACAGGCCGAATGGAAGGAAGACGGCTCTCTCCGGAAGGATCTGATATGTTCGAGACAGAGATTTCAGGACTTTTCTAGGTCTCTTACGCGCCGTTGAGGTACGACCAAAGACTTTCGTACTTGACAGTTCACCTCTGGTTTGTGTTGAGAGAAAGAAACTCGGAGGAATGTCGGGAGCTGGTCTCGAACGCTGGCTGCACGCGTAACTTTGGATCACAGGGATTTTACACTTCTTAAAAGTCCTTTTTATTAGGTTTTAAGAAGACCGTCTTATATTCTTTTAGGTGTTGAAAATCCTCCTTTTATACGAGGCCGTCGCAAGCTTTTAATACATGTCTGCGTGTTTTGGCTTTGCATGAGGTGTTATATTCTGAGTGTGAATATTCTGATGACGTTTGAATGTGTTTGTTTTTTGTTTTTTTTTTACGCACAACAAACAATTACAGCTGTTTACATTAAACCAGTGGTTATAACCGGCGGATCGAGTGTCGCTATCTGGTCATGCCGTCTCTCTGGCTCCAGCAGGTGACCGGTGGGAGCCGAACATTGTCAGTCAGCCCCGACCCGTCGGTCACAAGATCAGCTTTGACAGCTGTGCTTGTGAAAAACGTGGCTCGATTTGGTCATGAGAAGTGTGTGCAGGCTCCAGGCCTGCCATCATCACCCTGTGAAGGGATAGGGTTACTTTTTTTTTTTTTTTTAAGCACCCCCCAGGGACAGATGTGTAAATCGTGTGAGGTAATCGTGTAAGTGACCGCTCAACTAAACTGAGTTATTGGCTCGTGTACTTTGGTTTTACAGAATGGAGGACGTGAATGAGGACAAGAAGGCTTTTTACACAAAGGCTGAGCACTACTGGAAGGATATCCCTCCCACCGTCGATGGTATGCTGGGTGGCTATGGCAGCATTTCCAGCATCGACATAAATGGGTCCAAAAAGTTTCTACAAAAATTCCTTGGGGTGAGAGTTTGACATGGCAATTTGAATAAAATTGCTGAATGACAGTCTGCACGCATTGGCAACTTTTTGTATATTATGTGTCCTCCAAATGCATTCTTTACACACTCACACAAAATAGTGCATTCTGAACTTTAGAAAATGTATTTTTTACATGTGTAGACTAGTGAATTTTGCATAATGCTGTTGCCTTAACATCAAATGTTTTGCTGTTTTTGGCATGAAGGAGGGCAAGCTGAAAACTGGCACAGGGTGTGCTCTGGACTGCGGGGCTGGCATTGGCCGCATCACCAAACGCTTGCTGCTGCCACTCTTCCACACTGTGGACATGGTGGACGTCACGCAGGAGTTCTTGGACAAGGCCAAGACCTACCTGGGCGAGGAGGGGAAACGGGTGGACAACTATTTCTGCTGTGGCCTGCAGGACTTTGAGCCGCAGCCTGGACGCTATGATGTCATCTGGATCCAGTGGGTCATTGGTGAGTGTTTAGACATGACTTCTTATTGAAGCATAGCTCGCTTTCTACATTTCCACATTCGATTAACTGCAGAATTACAAGATTAGAGCACTGAACAGCTCCAGGAAAAGGGTTCAGGTCTACAGCTAACAGTCAAGTTAACTTGTCCCATTTGTGGAACATTTCTTTCGAGTTGTGCTTATTACTACATGTGTGTTTTTTGATGTGGAATGACTCAGAAAGATGCCTTTACTTTGCCCTAGAAATTTTACAAAAGTCTAGATTCAAAATGATTGCCATTAACACATTTTTGTGTGATTCCCTCGCTCCCTTGTTAGATTCATGAACTTTCAACTTTAGACAGTTAGTAATTTAAAGGAGAGAAGAAAAATGGTTTCAGAATGTAGCCAGGGTATCTGCCTAAATATCTACCTCTTTCCTGGCCAGGTCACCTGACAGACAACCATCTAGTGGATTTCCTGCGGCGTTGCCGTGGCGGCCTGAGGCCGGGTGGTCTGGTCGTGGTTAAGGACAATGTGGCATATGAAGGCGTGGTACCAGATGAGGTGGACAGCAGCGTGTGCCGGGATCTGCCCCTTCTGCGTAAACTGGTGGCCCAGGCTGGCCTCAGCATCGTCCATGAGGAACAGCAGCTCAACTTCCCAGAGGAGATTTACCAGGTGCACACGCTCGCGCTCAGATAGGGACTGGCCACGCACCAGCAGCCTGGGACTGTGTGACACTGCATGTGGTCTTCATTTTAGGACTGTTTTTAAAATGACTTGAATGTTGAAATATATATATAGAGAGAGAGTGATTTGTAGGAATAAGAGTTTTTAATTCCAGCACATAAAATTCGACAAACGTTTTCACAGCAATAAATACAGGTACAACTGAATTGTGAACATTAACATTTGCATGTTACAATTGGCAACATTTTATAGATCTCAGAACATATGACCAAGGAGCTTATATAAAACTTGAGGGAGCTGGAATATTCTAGGATGGAAACAAGTTCTAATGTGGTACAGATTTTTTGACCCCTTCATTGAGGCCACCACCTTTCTTTGAGGCCAAAGAAGCTACCACCATTAGATGGCGCCAAACACAATTTGTAATGAGGGTTCAATAAGTCTTTAAATGGGTGGGGTTTCTTGTATTTGGGACAATATTGTATGTTGCAGAATGTATCTTTTACATAGCATTTTTAAGGAATGACACATTGTCATTGCTATATTGTACGTTGTAACTTTTATATTGTTTATGCACACTGCTGTAAATTCTATGTAAAATGTGTACAATATATATATTTACAGAAGCACCCACTCATTACATTGCTGGAACTGAACAAAGGTTTCATTTGCTTTCATTCATCTGCTTGTACAGATCTTTTCATGCACCAATGAAAGACAAACACCAAAAAATTTCGAGCACCAGAATATATGTTCCTTAAATAACTGCATTTGGAAAAAGGTAAACTGCAACAAATCTTTGGAGTCACTACTGCAGGACCTTTTTTGTTTATTCTTGATTAGCATAAGAGAGAGAACAGGATGTAACCCTGTTTATTCATGACCAGGTTTCACTTTGAAAGTGGCCCGATTTCTCTAGAGCATCCAGCATTTCCTGTGCCTGGGAAGCAGAAACACCACCTTCCTTCTGAAACACCCCCTTCAGTGCATCACACACGCCTGTTGGCATCTGTTTGGCATTGCTGTGGATGGGTCCAAAGGGTTTTTGTTAGCAACAAGACGTCCTACAGTATTTTTTTTTTTTTTTTTTTTACTATGACTATAAAACTATATTACTTTTTTATTTTTTTTTAAATTAAGACTTACCCAGCTATATAAAAAAAGGCACCCATGTTGCTGATTAGGTCCCACAGAAGTGTCGCCTGCTCCTTCACACGATGCTGTACATAGACCTTGTCCTCCTGCAAAACAGAGACAGCCACAAACTTCAAACATGCAACATTACATAAACTGTCATCTTAGTACATTAAGTTTCACTGAGCTGCATACCTGTTTCACTAACACCTTTTATTTATGCAAAAACTAGGCTGGGGATTAATATTGGCAGCAATTTACTATAAGAACAGAACAGTCCCACAAATACACTTTAAAACAGAGAAGACCAAACTCTTCTGACCTGGTCTCGAGAAAAAGCTGTAAAAAGCTTCAAGTGTCCAGCTCTCTCCATCTCTTCCCATTCTGAACGGCAGTAGAAATCCTTGGCTTCAGAGCGGCAGCCAAAAAACAGCATGTTGGCTGAACAGAGCATAAACAAAGCAATTGAAACACTATTTAATGCGAATACCTACCATCAGCTTTAGGTCATGCAAACTCGATCGGTGCCTCCAAGAATGTAGCACCCACCTGTTCGCCCCAGGGCGATTCTCTCTTGCAGCGCTGCTCTGAACGGAGCCACTCCAGTGCCAGGGCCCACCATGATAACCGGAGTTTCAAGGTCATTAGGGAACTTCAAGCCTCCTTTCTTGACCCACAAGGGCACAAACATATCCCCTATATGGGGAATGGATCCAAATTATAAAAAAAAAAAAAGTGGACAGGTCGCTGACTGAACAGGATAAATATCTTTCCAGACCTCATGATGCAACAAATATGAATTGAATTGACACGCCATCTAGTATTAGAAATGGTATACCCTGTGATGGATCTAGAGATGCAAGCCAAGAGGAGCAGAGGCCCTTGCGTGGCTTTTGCAGCTTTGTTTTATATCGCACCACAGCCACCAGGATCTGGATGCTGTTGGGCTGTGCCTGGAAGACAGCAGATACATTTTCCTGATCTCCATTTAATGGAGAAAAGCATTTAGTGACATGGCTGGATGCAAAGGAGTAAAGAACAGTTCCTTCAATGTACTTGTAATGCCTGACGTTATTTGGAATGCGTTTTAACAGCAAATCCTCTTACCAGCAGAGATGAGGCAATAGAGAAGGAGCGGGGCTGGATCTCAGGAAATAGTTCAAGCAGGTAATCCACCTTAAGCTCAGCAGTGGTATGTGGGAAATCAGCCAACACCTGGAGTGTTAATACACAAATAAATAGATATATTACTCAATTAACAGGCCAGTAAGCCGGGACTCCACTGTGGCCCTTCCTCTGGGCAGGTTAACATCTTGAGCCCACCTCCAGTGCAGTGCGGCGGGGCCGGTTGCAATAAGCGTGGAGCTCTTCCTGGCCCCGGGCGGAGCTAAACTCTGCTAGCTTCTCTCTCTCTAGCTCATTGGTGGCAAAGGTGGCGAGCAGCTCAAAGAAGGAGCGGCGTGGCACTGCGGCAATGTCTAGGAAGGACTCTACCAGGTGTCTGATAGAGCAGGGCTGAGGCAGACGGGAGGGCACTGTAACTAAAAGGGACAAAAGTCAGGTCGAATGCACAGGGCTATCACACAAGGTCTCATGGCAACCGTATGGTGCCATATACCAACCGGAGCTTTCACTTGAGGACTTTAAGGTGAACCAGCGATCAGAGTCCAGCCTCAGCAGCTGGCAAAATTTCTCCACGTCCTCTGAGGCGTTACAGGGACGAATCATCACCACATCACCGGCCCCAAATCTAATCAGGCACAGATGAATGGCAGCAGTTCTATTATTGTCCACATATCTGTCAGTTAATATTGCGAATGCAAAGTGGCCCAGTAACTGTTCCCATACAATGTCAGGATACTAACAGATGTCTAAACACACAAAATGACTCACTTGATGTTTGAACCTGTGATATCAAATTCAATCTGGCGCACATCCTGGAAGTGAGAGGGCTGAGTTACTCTCTGATTGGACACCACCTTTGCCAGAAATGGGTGGACAGATGAAGGCGGAGCAGGCTCCTCCGTTATTCGATGCTGCTCAGCTTCTTTCACTGGGACATCCTCTAGGAAGTTAAATATGTAATGGGGAGGCAGTCTGCCGTGAAAAAGCAGAGCAAGACACAGCATGCAATCAAGCAGTTATATTAAAATTACACCCATAATTTAACAGGAAGAAAAAACCTACAGCTCATCCTCCCTCAATGGACTCAGTCCTGCAGGAAGTGGGTAAAGTGTCAGTGCCTTTTCCCAAAATACTGCGAGCCAAGAATCAATTACTGCATCTGGACTACAATCAGAAAACATCCAATTAAAACGCACACCGTTTTATACTCGCAAACAAAGCAGAAGGCAGTCAGATTTTACACAACATGCCTACGTTGGTCTATAAAGTGTGTTATGTTTCAGCCCAATGATCCTAATCACACTCGCCTATGAACCAGAAGACCCAGGTTCAAATCCCACTTACTACCACTGTGTCCCTGAGCAAGACACTTAACCCTAAATTGCTCCAGGGACTGTCCCTGCAACTACTGATTGTAAGTCGCTCTGGATACATTATGAAATGTGATGAAGACCCAAGGATTCTGAATGAATATGGACATACAGGCAGTCTGTATCTCACCCAAGGTCATGTTGGTCGTCAGCGAGTCCTACAGGTAGGAGAGCGCTTGCTCCCAGTTGCAGAAGCCGTTTATGGAGCTTCTTAGCAACAAAGTTGAACCTGACAAGAGGAAGTACACGTTTCACTGGATCTTTTGCTAGATTTTGTTCCTTAAGGCTACATGTTCACACGCAGCTGAAATATTACACTACAGAATGATGCCGCATGAACGTTTACTTGGGATAGGACGAGTCCCCTAAACCCAGTACAGCATAATCAAGGCGGCAGAGAGAATCCGCCGGCAGTGACTTCCTGAACAGGAAACGCCAGAAATTCTGCAGAGGGGTTAAAAAAAAAAAAAAAGTTGCATTCATATCTTCAAATTTGCATGAAACTTGAAAGCTCCCATGAGTGTCCCCAGGTTACCTTCATATTATCTGGTGGATCTCCTTGACCAGTAGTGGAACACACAAACACCACCAACGATTCGGATATCAGATTTGCCTATTAAAAGGTATTGAATTTTAAAGCCATTTCACTGTTGATGCATTAACATTTGCGTGGAAATTTTGTGAGCCACTTAAGCCACCACGATGACGTCACAGCATGGTGTTATCTGCAAACAAGAAGATCTGAACCCTTTATGCAACACGCGATATTCTCCAAGTGCACTGACCACGCCGTAGTCGTCTAGCGCCTCCACTCGGACCTTCATCCGCCTCCGCTGCGCCTGGCGCCCGATGCGCTCGGCGGTGTCTTGCGCTGAGCCCGTCTGACTGCCGTACAGAACTAGCAGTCTGTTCATTATTGTGTCAGCCGGTGAGTGTCTGAAGGGCACTCGAGTACAGCGACGTTACCAGGTGGATACAACCGGAGTAAAACAAAAAAAGTACAAATTCACTTCACAAACTCTATATATGTGGGAAGTTAGGACAGCCGCAGGTTAGTTGGCATGAACTAGAATCTCCGCGACTATGACTTTTATTTATGACGGCCCATATGCAGTTTTGCGAAATAAAATGCACACACAGCTGCCCCTGGTTTTCACGTCGGTCAATTAAGCGGTTATTTTATGTAAAACAATAAAAAAAAATTCCTGCCTGTCCGTCCGGCGGTGAAATACAGCAGCCACTGATGAGGGCGGCGTGGACAAGAAAAAACAGCACTTCCGGGTGTCAAATAAAGTACGGGGTGTCAAAATAAAAGTCCTTGTGCGAAAAAGCGACACGGACGCGCTTTGATTCTGGGTTCCACGGTTGCCATATTACCTGACTGCCCTGTGCTATAATTTGGGTGGCGCAGGGATAATGGTGTCAGGGTTTGGACTAGGTCCAGTAAGACCCAGCGCAAGACATTCTGAACAACACCACACTATGTACTTTGTAGACAGTTTGGAAAAGTTTGTGTTTAACCTTCAAAACGTGTCCTCTGCATTTAACCTATCACCCTTGGTGAGCAGTGGGCAGCCACTGGGGAGCCGTGTGTCGGGACGGTGCTTCCAACAACGGCTTGGGACCCAGGAATCCCGGCTCAGCTCGGGACTCGAACCAGCAACCTTCAGATCATAGTGTAGGTTGTGCCACATTACCTAAGGTGTCTATGCACGAGCATCGGATATTTATTAGATATGTACCGTATTACTTGCTCTGGTCATTTGTTTTGGGTTGAGGTTGGTATTTTAAAAAAAATCATGCTCACGTTACACCTCGGATCATTAAGAACCGCATTCCATGTGAAATTTTTCATGCATGAAAACACAGTCGGCGTTTTTAAGCAGTGCCCCTGTTGGATGCAACTATTTAAGTAGTTGTGACATTTAATGTTTGTGACTATATGTTTCAGATGCCTCAATGTTGGATAGTTCCTTTTTATTTTTCAATTGTATGAAATAAAAGCATGAAATGGATGTTCTTCATCTTGACTTTATTGTAGGTTGGTTGTATTTCCAACATAAAACACATAACAGTTGAATGTGTTACAGAGAATAATAGTTTATGTAAGTTTATGCAATACAGAGTCAAAACAAGAGTAAAGGTCTGAGAAGGTCCTTTTATGACATTATATTGTCATTATATTAATTTCTTAATTCATTCAACAGTGAACCAGAGAAGGTTGTTGTCCTAGAGGAGGCAGTTGCCCAGGAGCAGCCCTCTTGCTGCATTACAGAGACAGAATCACCTTTCTTTAGCTCAGCAGTGTAAGAGCAGAAACTCCCCACAGTTTCTTCTTTACCAATTTGGGAATGACAAAGGACCTTGATTTCTCCATTGACCTGTAGGTACCAGGCATTATTCTGACCCATCCTACAGCACTGGAACGAAAAGAAGAACTGGTAGATTCCCCGGACAGGGGCAGTAAAAGTGCCTGAGTTGCTGCTAAAAGCTGAGCCTTCATTCAGGATGATGTCTGTGTAGATGATGGGGTTTTTTGCTCCATTAATTGTGTCAGGATGTGCTGCATAAAAGTGCACAGGTTCTAGAACTGGACAAATACATTATTATTATTAAGAAATAAATAGTGAGAGTCTGGCTGCATCATGTATTTAATGGCTATAAAAACCTTTTTTAAAGGTAAACAACAGAAGTAAATAAATAGAAATAAATACTGGATACATACCATTTCCAAAAGCCAAGCTGAAAATCCATGAAAATGATAGAAAGAGTGCAAACGTATGGTCCATCTAGAAGAATAATTCAGTATTAGCACTACCATAACCAGTCTTTAGATATGAACAAATAATTCAACCCTACCTTTTAAGTGATATCCTGTACTTGTTAGAATGTGTTCATGAGCAACACCAAAACTGTATATGTACGGAGAGAATGACAGTTCCTGCTCAAGCTACTGTGTTTTATCACCGTGTTTACTCAATTTGTTGGAAATGACGAAAAAAATTAAGGTTAAAAAAGGTCAAGTTAATGAGTCATTTCAGATATTTACGGCATTTATCAGATCAGATATCTCACTTATCGTTATTTGTGCTATTTTGTAATGCATTTACCAGTAATTATATGTTGCAATAGTTTCACAACATTGATTTGCAACCTGTTCATGTTAATATCTTTCTCTCTCTCACACACCCAGTATTCTTAACTACAGCTCAGGGTCACAGCTGCCCATCCTGGGACACTGGGCACAGGGCGGGAACCCGCTCAGAGTGGGGCATCAGCCCAAAACAGGCATGTTAAGCTCCAATGTAAAATATGTGAAATTATGACTAGTACAGTGAGGAATAGAAAACCACGGGGAAATACCCAAGGTGGTGGAATGAACTTCCCCACGAGGTCAGAACAGCACAGTTGCTGAGTATTTTACAAGACCTTCCGCTTTACTTAGACTAACTTGTAACTTTCCCATAGTCTGATTTATGAAAGAACAATGCCAACAATACCATCAGCCATGTAGCCATCATATTTGGAAGAAGCAGAAAACACCACATAAAACAAATATTTTTACATTTTAGCTCTTTACTATTCCAAAAGAGTCTTATGTTTTAATGTTTTAAAACAGGACTCTATTTTTTTAACAACCCATTTTCAAGATTCAAGCATGTTATCCAAAATCCCATTAGATTACCATTTGAATAACTGGGCCCTGATGACTGAAAATCTCTTAACTAGGAAGGTGCCACTTGTCTGTGACACTTTATTTGTACTCCTACTACAGCTGTAGATGAAAAGTTAGGTAGCATCCTGGCATATCTAATATGTATATATGTACATTGCTCAAAAAATAAAAGAGAACACATAAATAAGATATCCTAAATGAATGAAATATTCTTTGCATTGAATATTCTGACAACAAAAATTAGCTGATCCAACTTTGATGTAATATGCTTAAATCAAGTCCAAATGAGGTTCAATAGGGTGTGTGGCCTCCATGTGCCTGTGTGACCTCCCTACAACACCTGGACATGCTCCTGATGAGGTAGTGGATGGTCTCCTGAGGGATTTCCTCCCAGACCTGGACTAAAGCATCCGCCAACTCCTGGACAGTCTTTGGTGTAACATGGCGTTGGCGGATGGAGGGAGACATGACGTCCCAGATGTGCTCAACTGGATTCAACTGGTCTGGGGAACGAGTTGGCCAGTCCATAGCATCAACGCTTTCATCTTGCAGGAAATGCTGACACTCCAGCCACATGCGGCCTAGCATTGTCTTGCATTAGGAGGAACCCAAATGGTCTCACAGGGTGTATCAAGATCTCATCTCAGTATCTAAGGGCAGTCAGGCAACCTCTGGCGAGCCATTGAAATGCCACCCCATTACTGGCCCACATGCTGGAGGATGTTGCAGGCATTTTGCTGGGCTCTGGCAGTGCTCCTCCTGTTCCTCCTTCCATAAAGGCAGAGGTAGTGGTCCTGCTGCTGGGTTGTTGCCCTCCATGTCTCCTGATGTACTGGTCTGTCTCCTGGTAGCATGTCCATGCTCTGGACACTACGCTGACAGACACAGCAAATCTGCCACAGCTCGCATTGATGTGCCATCCTGGATAAGCTGCACTACCTGAGCCACTTGTGTGGATTTTAGACTTCGTCTCATGCTACCACTAGAGTGAAAGTATAGGAACTGAGAAGTGGTCTGTGGTCACCACCTGCAGAACCACGCCTTTATCGGGGACGTCTTGCTAATTGCCTGTAATTTCCACCTGTTGTCTATTCCATTTACACAACAGCATGTGAAGTTGATTGTGTGTTGAGTTTGATTTGGAGTTTGGACTGACTTGGAGTTACATTGTGTTGTTTACCTGGTCCTTTTATTTTTTTGGAGCAGTGTATTTATGTTCACATAGAATATACATAGATATATTCAGTATTATATTCAGTAGATATATTCAGTAAGTGAAGTGAAGAAAGTGAAGTGATTGTCACATGTGATACACAGCTTCACAGCAAATGGTGCACACAGTGAAATTTGTCCTCTGCATTTAACCCATCACCCTGAATGAGCAGTGGGCAGCGGGGACGGTGCTTTGCTCAGTGGCACCTTGGCGGATTGGGATTTGACCCGGCAACCTTCTGATTACGAGGCCACTTCCTTAACCGCTAGGCCACCACTGCCTAGATGTGCACTAGATGTGCATGTTTATTAGACTATATAGCCAGTGAATGTCAGTGAATGTGTTATCAACTGTTGGAAAGAAAGACTTTCTGATTCTCCTCTTACCACGTCGTGGATGCAGAAACCCGCCACTGAAGGAGCTTTTCAGTATCGTCAGAGTCTCCTGCATGGGGTGGGAGAAGTTATCCCAGAGAGATGACATCTTAGCTACAATCCTCACTGTCTCAACTGGGTACCGAGGGCATCCTAGAACAGAGCTGGTACTCTGGATCAGCCTGTCCAGCTCGTTTCTATCCTCAGCATAGATGTTGCCACCCCAGCAGACCACACCATAGAAGGTCATAGCAGGTTGTTTGGAGTAGCCCCTGCACTCCAAAGGACCTCAGCCTCCACAGCATGTACAGCCTTCTCTGCCCCTTTTTTTGTAGATTGCATTTTTGTTATGAAGATCTAGATGAGACCAGAGATGGGGGAGATGAAGAGTCATTTGTTCAGGAGCTGCTGGAACACATAAAATAAGATGAAGATGACCAGCATGAGAAGTCTGGATGCTCACAAGTGAAATACCATTCTGTTGTAAACACTGACAAATCTAGCCTGCTCTCATCCACCCAGAAGGTAGCAACCAAATTATAACTAGAAGTGAATGGAACTGTAACTGCAGGCAAAGGTTGCAGAGCACAGTGGAAAGGGAAAACTGCAATTTGTGAGTTGCCTGCCATATCCATCCTGACATTTTTTACGCATGTCCAGGGCTCCGTTGCTTGACTGAACAGTTTAATTCCTCTGGAGCTGTAAAAGATTAGTTTCTTTCATTGAAAGACTTGTGTAACTCTTTCATATTAACAATAATGATACATGCAGGACTAAGAGACTATGTCCTCCGTAACAAATAGCATCCATAAATTCCACAGGTAGGACAGTTGAAATGTTCCACATGATGGCATGGTATCTTCTGTGACTAAACGTATGTCTGCAGGGACTGAAAAGCCGAAAAAAGAGCAAGAAACTTTTGTGAAGTAAGGAGCTTTTATTTGCCAAACACTTGTCACCATGTTAACAATGTAATTGCAAAGATATATAAAAAAAAACACATTTATGCAGTTTTAAAAAAGATTAAATAGATCACAAAAAAACAACATATAACAAATACACATACAGACAGAGTAAAGTATGTAAATATACAACATTTAGCAGATACTTTAAACACGTCACAGCCATGGTAAGTGACATAACAATTTCATTTATACAGTACACAAGAGCATTTCCATATTACACATGAGCATTTCCATATTACCAGTAATACAGGAAGACATGAGATCACCTACAAACATGCATGAGGTCATGATTAAACAGGTAAAGTTTAGTAAGAAACACTACGTATTCTGCATGGAGAGGTTGCACTCACTGCAGTAAAGCTTAATTTTATATATCATGCAGCGTTCACAATTACATTTGTGTGCACAATTGAAAAGGTATATGTTTCACAGCAATTGTACAATTTCAGTAGTCTATGAAGTTGTTTAAAAAAAGTTTCAATATAAAGCCTATATGTTTTTGCGAATAGCGATATGATTTTAAAGCATCCATGATTGCTAATAAGAGCACTTGAAAAGAGTTGACATTTTGTGTATGAGGAAGAATTAGTATGGGTAGAATATTAAGGCAAGGAGTATTGAAGGATTATTTTGAGCACTGGCCCAACAACAATCTTTTTGATGGATTTGGTGATGGATGCTAACTGCACGATGATTAGAACACTAAAGGGATATATAAAGGCACATGCTTCCGGGATGTGATTAATCTGGCAACAGTGTTGCTCACAATCTTTGGACCTGTCACAACTAATTGGGGACTTCAGGTTTACAATAAAATGTATTATGGCGTTTGGTATAAGATACTGAATGGGCTGTGAATGAATGGAATAGTTCCTTTCTACAACGTTTGCAGTCCCATGAAGAATAAGAAGCCAAGGCCAAACACGAACAGTGTGCAAGGTTGTTATATAGTTACCAACAAATAATAAAAGTTTTATTACATCAGAAGTAGAGGGAATTGTATTTAAGCGATACACTGTAAAATAGAAAAAAATTCTCAAAAGAGGCTTAGTTTAAGCACACTTCTATTAATATCTTGCTTAACACACAAGTGTATGCTCACATAAAAGAACTCTGGTCACCTAATCTCTGAATACAAAATGTATTTCATTACTTAAAAAGCATCTTGCTCTTTAAACCTCTTTAGTAAAAGACTTTTCTTGACTTCTCCACGTTACATTTTCCATATTATGAATTTGATATTTAATAAGACAAAGGATCCCTCATCAGGCATCAGAGAATATGAGCAACAGGGTGTTTGAAAACTAACAGCTTCATGCAGGATGGAGGAGTGATTGCATCTAAAGTGCGTTAGTTGCTGACCAAGACACACCGTGGGTTCTGTCACTCAGCCGTGGTAAAGGCGTACACGCTGGGAGATGTCACCACGGCACAGCGGGCAGGACTGCAGGGCATCACTGCACACCTGGCAGCAACACACGTGACCACAGGGCAAGAAGATCACCTGGGACTGGAGAAAAGATGAACAGACGGGTCAACAACAAAAACAACATTTATTTATTATTCATCTCAAAAATATATGTTATTTATCAACGTACTGAGAGAACCTTACAGGCCACACCCTTCAAACTTGCTCAATGACTAGCTCATGACTAGCTCAACTAATCAATCAAGACTCCAGTTTAAGCAACATTATAGGCACTTTGTAAGTGTCATAAAAGGTGTGTGAGCATCTATTAAGTAAAGTAAAGTGAAGTGATTGTCACATATGATACACAGCAGCACAGCACACGGTGCACACAGTGAAATGTGTCCTCTGCATTTAACCCATCACCCTGAGTGAGCAGTGGGCAGCCATGACAGGCGCCCGGGGAGCAGTGTGTGGGGACGGTGCTTTGCTCAGTGGCACCTCAGTGGTACCTTGGCGGATCGGGATTCGAACCGGCAACCTTCTGATTACGGGGCCGCTTCCTTAACCGCTAGGCCACCACTGCCCCACAATTAGCCTTGTACAAGCTTCATCAAGACATACGCTGACATGTCACATAGCACAGGGATGTCTTACCGCAGTCTCCATGCACACCACACATTCTGAGCTGCCTGGGCTGTCCACCGGGCTTGGGGCAGAGGGGGTGACAGGGCTGCTGGGTGTCAGTGGAGGAGTCGGCATCAGGACATGGGCACTGGGCAGCACACCCACCTCTTCTCCTTGTGGAACTGCTTTGGGTGAGCCTGTTGATTGATAACAATAATTGTATTTCTATCCATATAAAAACAGTAATTTTGTTAGAATTATATCCTACAATGGAGTGGCCCTGACTGACTCACCCTTAGGTGATGAGATTGACTGATTCCTGACCCAGTTGAGAAGGGCCTTTTGAACTCCGACCTCACTGATGCCAAGCTGTAAACATTAAAAACATTATCCATTATCCAAAAATATCATCAGTCCAACCACCAGCACATACAAGAGATGCTGAAATGCACCTTGATGAGGTCCCTTTCTGTCATATGGCGAAGTGCTTCACTGGTGATACGGTGGTGAGCCAGGATTGGCAAGTAGTGCTGAGCCGAAAGTTTACACAGCATATTCACCAGCTCATTCTCTACACCAGCCTCCTGGTCAGACATAGGAAGAGTTAATAGAAAACAGTTCACTGTGTAGATCCCACTTACGGTCAACCCATCAAGGCATGCAATTGTGTTACTCACTAGGTTACTACCACCCACCATGACCTTGTTAAAGTAGCTGAGATCCTAACAAATGCCTGTGTACATTCTGGTTTCAGCATATCAGCTTTAAAAAGATGACTGTTCGCTTGCTGCCTCTCATATTGCACCTCTTGTCCAGTCTAAGCAAATTTCACTTCATTGATCTATGTTTTTTAGTCATTAGAAAAAACACAATTCTAATTCATTACATAACAATCAGATCAAACAATGTTTCATATAAAGCACATGCTGGATTTCACTGGAAGAGGATGCACCAACCTGCATACGTAGTGACAGTGGTTTGGCATCCAGGAGTCTCTGGTATTGGATCATCCAGTAGTTCTGCTGATTAGACTCACTCTTCAACTCCATTTCCACCTGGTGAAGAGGCACAAAGTCAGCACATCCCAGTAAACTGCCATCTGATCATCTGGAAAGAGGCATACTTATACCAGTGGCAGAGTAATAAAAAGAGAATTTGATTAGGTGGTGCTGCAGCCCCATTCTGCACTCATTCTGCATACAACTACACCTCATTACTCACCAACACCTGCCTGAGCTCCACCTCTCGCTGGTCCTTCTGTTTCAGCAGCTGTTGTAGGGCATCTGAGAGAGCAGTGCGCTGCTCCGCCAGCACTTCCTAACAAAAGCACACACACACACACACAACCAGAAATTAGACCTGTTGACTAGATTGGAAGGTCAGCATTCTGTAGCTTTGCTGGGGCAGTGGTGGCCTAGCGGTTAAGGAAGCGGACCAGTATTCAGTAGTTCGAATCCCGATCAGTCAAGGTCGGCAAAGCACCGATCGGCAAAGCACCGTCCCCACACACTGCTCCCTGGGCGCCTGTCATGGCTGACCACTGCTCACAAAGGTTAAAAGCTGAGGGCACATTTCGTTGTGTCACCGTGTACTGTGCTGAATATCACAATGACAATCACTTCACTTTCACTTACTATTATTATCATGGGCTTTCCAATGGTCATTCAAAAGTGAGAGAAACTCAAATGCATGAGGTGGAAAGGGGCAAAAAGGATGATCTATATGAACTGGTCACAAGCAACCATAACGTACCTGCAGGCTTTCTGTATCCAGATTACGCCTTTTAATCTCCAGTTTTGTCAGTTGCATTAACTCTGCTTCAATAAGCTTAATCTAGAGACATGAGAATACAATGAAGAATGAAAAGTGAAGGGGAGTGAAAACAGAAAAAACACAAAAAGTTCAAAAATGCAAATAAAATGACATTCAGTGTTAACTCAGCGTATGAAAAGGCAGGCGGGAGGGGCTGACTCACAGAGATCAGGGGGAATAGAGTTGTTAAGCAATGGGAGGATATCTTATTTTCTGCACTTCACTACTTGACATATTTCAGTAATAAACAGAATAATCCAAAACTGCAATAATATTCACAATAATAAACTGTATCAAGTAACAACAGAGCAGAGTCTTAAATGGATGCAGGAATGGACATTCCAATACCTGTATTAAACACCACCCTCCACTAAATCAACTAAAAGTGACATGAATTTATCATGGTTCATAAAGGGAAATAAAATCAAAGTCACTGAAATCCAAATATAAATCAAATGTGATTTAATATATATTTTCCATTTAACTTTTATTTATAACAGACCCATTTAAAAACAATGACTTTTGCTTATAAAACTAGCATAAGATTCCTAATGTAAAAGTCATTCTCATAGTGACTGCCAAACCAGAGTGATCAGAATACAGTACCTGATTACGAATATAACCATGCACATAATCCTTCTGCAAATGCAAGGCTTCAAATGCTGCCTTCTGCATTTCCTCCTGCAGGGGGAGACATGAAACAAGTGATTTTCAGCCGCCTATCACTTCAAATGGAAACGGGAACTACATTTAAGCACTGGACTACACATTTTGTAAACTACATTAGGACACTGTTCACACACCTGAATTTCTAGGGCACAGTGTCCCAAGTATATCAAAATGTATAACTAATGATAGGCAGTCTAAGAATAAACATATTCCACAGATAACATTGTATTATACAACCATCACATAGCAATACAGCAAGCCTAAACAACCACAAACTATCAAACATAAACGGGCCATCAGAGGTATGTCAGACACATCCAGTTCACAGCAGGTTAAAACTGATCCTCAGATCACATCTGCTCCCAAAAGGCTGTCTATGAGTGAGTGTTTGAAAACTTTACCTCTTGTAAGATTTGGGAGATGGCTTTGGTTTTGTCCAGCTGCTGCAACAGCAACACCTGCTCAAACTTTCTGTCCAGGGTCCTCAGGCTTGAAATGAAATAGATGAGTGCCGTCATGAAGCAGCTTACTAGTTTGGTCACCTGATCGTTAATAACAGGTTTTAAGTACATAATTTTATATGATTTTTTTGTGGCACTGACCTCCTGCAAGCTTCTGTCACCAGGTTTTGTCTTCTGGCATCACTTGCATCTTGCAGCAAACTCATTGCGAAGCTTTCAGACAACATCTTCTGCATGGCCACTACAGAAAAGCAGAACAAAGAGAATATGAAAATATTAGTGACAAATTAAGATTTGTTACATGTATAAGCCATTCAAAATTGAAAGTTTTTCACCTGTTTTTGAGAGAAATACAGAAATACAGAGAAATCATGACAGGGCTTATGTCTCGGTGTTTAAAAAATGCTATATCTGGCTTAAAAGCAGAAAATAGATTATGTTTTAAAAATAGATAAAATCTTAATAGCTGGGCCACTACCAGAAACTATAATAAAACACTAATATAAGCAAGGACATTAAGACATTATATATTAGCCAATTACAGTGCTCCAAAATTAATCTATACTCAATTCCCACCCACCCGCCACTTCTTTCTTCCTCAGCGACTCAGCCTCCTCTTGAGTTACAGCAGTGAGCTGCTCCACATGGATTCTACAAGAGAAGATATGGACCACTTTAGAGAAAAAAAAAAACACAAGGCCATCTTTCCTTGCTGCAGTTCTGAGGTCATTGCATCAATTTGTAGGGGAGATAATTCAGTTAGCCAGGGTGCTCAGCAAGATCGATGAGCAACTCACCGCTCCTCCTCCAACGTCTGAAGGATCTCTGCAGTCTTCATCTGCCTAAATGTCAAAAACACACAAATATACATATGTAGCCAAATGAATTGGCTCTCCTGGCATATTCTGACTTCTACACAAAACTGCCCACTCACCGTTTGTTGTCCAGTAGTAGGTTGTTAATACGGTTCATGATGCTGTTCTCAGCCTCTTTGATCTTTCCCAGCATCTTTTGCCTTTCAGCCTCTTGAACTCTCTGCTGCTTAGACACACCCTTCTCCAGACGTTCCTGTTCCTGAAAGGGGAACATCTTGAATGTCACTGAACATTATAATATAACATATCATAATGTCATTTATTAATGCAATGTGTCTATTTAATAGTATTGTTCTGGATAATGTTTGTAGTTATCATTTTACCTCTCTGACAGACAGTAGAATATTTTCTTTGTGGGAGTTGCTGAGGAGGAGAAGCTGTGTGTGTTCCCTCTGCTGCACCTCCAGATCACGTTCAAACATGAGTTTCTCCTGCTGCTTCTGCTCCTGATGTAGAGAGAACAAACTCATGAGCACAACAGCATATCGGCCAAATACTTAATAGCAGGCACATGTACAGATAGACCCCCGGTGGTGATCAAGTCGCTGCTTTAAACTCACACTTTATACAAGGTAATTTCATTTTTTATTGCAGATTTGGTCCATGGCATCAATTCCCAAAAGCAAGAGACCATATGCACCTCTGCCCCTCCTTTCACAGCTAACAAATACAACTCAAAAACCCTGTTTTTACCCTTAAGCCTCTTCCATGTTTATCACTATTAAAACAACTCAGTACAGCCAGCCAAACATAAACAACTTTAAATATACAAGTGACCTCTGTATAGTTCCATTGTTTGACAGCTAAAAGAATTTCATGATCATTTGTCCATGCAAACATATTCAGATGTCAGAAATATTAGTCAACCTGTCAATCTGAAGTAAATATATAATTGGTTCACTGTTCAGGTGATTATACTAATTATCAAATATTTAATATATAGCTTGATAAAACACAGAATAGTAACCCCCCCCACGCACACACACGCGCGCACACACACACACACACACACACACACACACACACAGACAGACTTCTTTTATTAAAAGAAAATACAAAATTTCACGGCCCTGTTCAATAGCATACTCACCTTTCTCTTCTCATAGTCCATGAATTTACTCTAAAAGCATAGCAGAAAAGTGCATCAAACATACAGAAGACAGTTTAAATTATATTATATTTATTTTAACATTATCAAGCCAAATACATTTAACATATACTTTAAATTTTAAATCTATTAAAATAAATTTCCTCAGCACCTGCCATCTTAAGTCCACTTCATCCACACAGTCAGTATCCACCTTCCCTCCATCATGTTCCAGTACAGGTAACAGGTATTGAGATGGAGGGAGGTATTCTAGGCCCATTTCTGAAGAGTGAATAAAAAACCGCAAGGCTAGCTGTTGCATCATAATAAATGTCCAATATAATGAAAATAAGCAGAATTCTACCTGATTAAGTATGTTTTCTGCCCTCTCCTAATTGCACTAACCTGAGCAGAGGAACCTCTGGACAGCCTCAGTGCCATCTGTGCAAACAGAGGCAGGGGGGTAAGACATTACAGCCGTATCCAGCGTCAGGCTCTGTCAAAAAGGCACGCAGGCATCAGCACACAATCTGAAATTTCGGGTGCGATAAACCATATCTATAACGTACCTCTAAGGTCCGGACATTAGCCAGTTCCTTGGGCAGTACTCTCATGCTGTTTTCACTAAGGTCCAGTGTACGCAAACTGCTCATTCTGCCCACTGACACTGGCAGCTGGCTTAGACAGTTCCCTATTACATTTAGACATGGTTAATGATCATACTCATAAATCAAGTCTATTCATATACAAATATATATATAAGCAGGATGCCAAATTTTACAAATCCAAACCAAATTACTCACCTCTTACATTCATTGTCTGCAAATTGCAAAGATCTCCAATTGATTCTGGAAGTACTTTTAACAGATTTTTTTCTAAATTGAGCACCTAAATAAACACAACAAAAACATTTTGGTTTGCAAGGTCTCTAGAAAAAGTATTAATTTTAATACACTGTTGCACATAACACCTGCAATGATGTCAGCTGGCCAATATCATCAGGGAGGGACATCAACTTATTTTCATGTATGTCTAATACCTAAATGGATACCAAATAATACAAAAACAAAAAGAACAAAACAGGAATTCATATTTTGTAATAATTTTCAATTAAATCATACTCAGGTCAGAAACTGTGCCACATGAAACAAACCTTCAGCGTTACAAGGCAGCTGACAAAGCATCCCTTGGGCACAAGAGTCTTGAGTGCATTTCCGTGAAGAATAAACACCTGAAAGCATTGTTTTATTGTAAAACCAGACGAATAAAGTACTTTTATGAATAATAAATATCTAAATGTCATAATCTAAACACAGATGCCCCAGGTAGCCTTACCTTCTTTTGCAACACTTTGCAGATGGAGAATGCACTGGAGGGAACCTGTCCAAAAAGATTTCAGTCTAAAGAAGGTTTCGGATGATCTAATAATAGCTGCGGCATGTAAGTGCACTGCCATATCCAGAACACTTAGATGGTGCTGTATTCAATATTTCATTCAATAATACCATTATTGCTCCTTTATTTAGGTTCAATGTTGTGGTGTACAGAAAAGCTGTTCAGGTAAGGATATAAATCCTTTTTTCTATTTTGGCTCTCTCCTTCCTTACCTCTGATAGTTCACAACATGAAATGTCCAGGATGTCATCGGCTCCAGCTTCTTTTGCCTGACAATGCACATGGTCACAGTTTAGATTTAAAATTTAAATCTAAATTAAAGGTTTAGGTGTCCTGCTGAGGGACACAGTGGTAGAAAGATTGAACCTGTGACTTTGCATTTTCTCTAGCCCAGTAGGCTACTTTCACCCAATCAATGGTCACATTACACAAGAAGCATATATGTTCAGCTGTCAAGAACAGGTTAGCTCGGAACCCTGTTTAGTGCAGACAACTAAAGGCTTACCAAACACAACTGGTACTCGAGTCGTTTCCTGGAGTTCTCACTTGGAGCTTTCTTCCGTAGAAAAAGAGGCATCGCTGCTCGACTCCCTGTGAATGGCGCGCAGCGTACTGTACCCAGTCCACCGCGGGGTCCGACGCACACACTGTCCTTTTAAATTCATTACAGGTCAAATAAAGCATATTACCATTCCTACTCAAGTAAGGACAACGGTGTAGGTTAGTTAGATACCGTTAGGATACAGGTTAATAATTACATACATCAGAAATAATTATAAACAAGCAAAATGCATTGAACGTAATCATATCTCTGGCTTACAAATTGCTTGTGGTTGGACTGGGATTCAGACGATGATTCGTTCAGGCTGTAGACAGTCGCTTCAGGAGCTACGGACTTTCCAGAGGCAATCCGTTTGGCGTTGGTGTTATTACAACTCTCCGTGAAACACAACGTGACAGAATTTTACGCTCTCCTGTGTGTTGTTTTACATCCTCCTTCTCTTCAGCCCGGACTGTTGTCGATGACGTATGAAGAACGCGGTTCACGTGCACGACCTGGTCGCTCTCGCGAGACTTCCCAAGTTATAAAAACGTCGTGCCGGCCCGGCATCTTCCTCTCCTTTCTCGCTCAGGTGGTGAAGGTGCAACAGTGATCGGTCGTCCCGAATCCGGGTTCATCCGACACCCTCACCGATTTAAGACAAGCTGAGCTCCGCTTCCACGGCAACATGCCTCCCAAATTCGACCCCAACGAGATTAAAATTGGTACGTTTGAGGTTGGTTGTTCAAATTGAAATAAACAGGCCTTCCACACGTGCCTTTGTGCTAACGGGTGGAAGGCTATGTATGTCTTAAACTTGTTGTCTCAAAACCTTTTCCAGGTAAGTGGATGTGTGAAATAGGGGTTTTAAAGTTTATATGTAGCCATGGCCATTCTGGTTATTGTTCGAGGTACCGCGCCCCGCTGGCTAGCGTTAGCATGCTACTCGTTGGACCGATAAATTAAAATCAAATAGCCAGAACTCATTTTTAAAGTCAAGAGTACTTCAGTAGGGCTGGACACGGGGTCTTTATTTGTGTTCCATATACTGAGTGGGTCCCCTTTTAGCCGCTCACGTGGTGCTCGCCTTTAGCTTAATGTTAGCACACTTGTGGCGATCGCGGTTTTTCAGGAATATCGGGGTTATGAGCTTCGAACGTGTGAATGGTCACATTTGGTATTTGGCTGTTTATAATTGTGATCGCACAGAACACTGTTTACACTTTGAGATGGTGGCGGCCTTTGTAAAGGAATCTGACCCATAATCGGGAGGTTGCGGGTTCTAGCCGCTATGGTGCCACTTGAGCGACACACCGTCCCCACACGCTGCTCCCAGGGCGCATGTCATGGATGCCCACTGCTCACCAAGGGGGATGGTTAAAAGCGAGGACTCATTTCGTTGTGTGCTGCAGTTTATCAAAACTACAATCTCTTCACATTTACTTTTTAACGTTCAAATGTCCTTTTTATCCTCACACTGAGCAATGAAAGTCGCCGGACTTGCTTCCTTGCTCTAGGGGTGATTTAATGAATGTACTTTGCATTTGAAGGGTGCTGCATTCCTATAGAAGCCCAATTATGTGGAATTTATTTATAGGGGATTTTTACAATATTTACCATGTTATAGTTGTGTGAAGGGCTTTTAAAAAATAGTTTGTTCCAAATGCATACTTTTACAGTTTGTTTTTTGCTCTATGGCTTTCTAACAGAAAATTAACCCTTAGTTTAAAATGATTTTTTTTCCCCCCTCCCCCCCCCCTCTCTTTGGCAGTGTAATATGTAACTTTCAGAATTGTATTAATTTAATGGTGGAAGTGATTGTCATTGTGATGCGCTGCACACAACAAACTTTTAATAATCACCATTGCTGAGCAGTGGGCAGCCGTGAAAGGCGCCTGGGAAGCAGTGTGTGAGGACTGTGCTTCAATCATGTGGCACCTTTGGAGGTTTTGTATTCAAACCGGCAACTTGCTAATGACTAGTGCACTGTCTAACCTGCTAGCCCATTCACTGCCCTGTAATGTCTTGATTCAGTTTTTTCATATTTTCTTTCTTTGCTTCTCTATAGTGTTCATGAGGTGCACAGGAGGAGAAGTTGGTGCCACCTCTTCTCTGGCCCCTAAGATTGGACCCTTGGGTCTGGTAAGTGCCTTTGCCAGGCTCCTATGATCCCGAACAGCCTCCCGCCACTATACTTGTCTTCCTGGTTGACTTGTATGTTCCAGTGGGGGCTGATAGAGACCCAGCTCTAGGAAGCAGGATTGCCCAGACACATGGGTAATTCTGTGCCGAAAGGACTGGGACATGCACTACTTTTAAGTATGTGTTTCTCCCATGCAATTGAGGAGAAATTTAATAGTGCTTGCGATTCTTTTAATTTTCAGTCCCCCAAGAAGGTGGGTGATGACATTGCGAAGGCCACTGGGGACTGGAAGGGTCTGAGAATCACAGTTAAGCTGACAATCCAGAACAGACAGGCAGCGGTAACTACTTTCACTTTTATTTAATTTAATAAATTTGTGGCCCTTTGCTTTTAATAACATATTTTTGTAAATGTAACTATCTGCTTTTAAAGATTGAGGTGGTGCCCTCTGCATCTGCTCTCATCATTAAAGCCTTGAAAGAGCCTCCTCGTGACCGGAAGAAGGTCAAGAACAGTGAGTGTATTTTTCTTTTCTGAATTAAATTCACCTCTTTGTGTACGTCAGCCTCCCGCCACTATACCTGTCATTCCTAGTGACTTGTATATTCCAGTGGGGGCTAATAAAGACCCAGCTCTAGGAAGCAGGACTGCCCAAACACATGGGTAATTCTGTGCCGAAAGACCTGGCACACTTATGTGTTTGCTGTATGTTTTGTTGTAGTGTCTCTTGAAGGAGTTATGTCATTAAATGCTTTCTTCATGTTTTCAGTTAAACACTCTGGCAGTGTCCCCTTTGATGAGATTGTCAGCATTGCCCGTGTCATGAGGCCCCGCTCCATCGCCAGGGAGCTCTCTGGTAAGACTTGCAGCAAAATCTAAGAGAAAATACAGCCTCCCGCCACTATACTTGTCTTCCTGGTTGACTTGTATGTTCCAGTGGGGGCTAATAGAGACCCAGCTCTAGGAAGCAGAATTGTCCAGATACATGGGTAATTCTGTGCCGAAAGGTCTGGTACAAGAAACTTTTTAATCAAGAATTTTCTTTATTAATAGAATTTTTTTTTTTTTTTTTTTTTTCTTCCCTTTTGTCAAACAGGAACAATCAAGGAAATCCTTGGAACAGCTCAGTCAGTTGGCTGCACCATCGATGGTCGTCCTCCCCATGATGTCATTGATGACATTAACAGTGGAAAGCAGGAATGCCCATCTGTAGGTTACGCTTTGTGTTTTTTCCCAATTTTAATGGGTGAGAACCATATTGGTTTTAAAAAAATCAAGGGGAGGGGGTGTAGAAGAACAGATAGTGTTCATTTGGTTTGTATCAATTTGGCCTAAAGTGTCAAGACACATATGGTTGTCACCCCTCAATTTGATGTTTCATGTCTTGAATGGCGTGTAATTTATTTTGTTTTTCTTTTTAAGGACTAATCCTGCTTGAAGAGGAGCTAATAAAATGTGAAATACATACCATATTGTATTCTGAATTACTTATGGATTGCTGACAACTAAATGCTTATTCGCACTTGCTTAATCTGGATAATTGTAGACCCATAATCAGAATGTTGTGGGTTTGAATCCTGAACCACCAAGGTGCCACTGATCAAAGCACTGTCCCCACATACTGCTCCCTGCCTTTTATGCCTGCCCACTAAGGTGATGGTTAAAAGCAGAGGACACATCTTGTGTGCACCATGTGCTGTGCTGCAGTGTTCCACAATGACACTTTACTTGACAAAGGCTTAGACTATACAACAAACATTTTATTTAGAAAAGTAAAATAACTACAAAAGTACAAATGGCTTGGTACATAGAAACTTGAAGCAAACACCATTAGACCCATTAACTAAACTGGGGGTAAATTAATTATACAGGCTGAGCCCTAATTGCTAGAGGAATGAGGCTCTGAGCAACCCCTACTAGTTCATTGAACAACTTTTACTGGCTCTTCTTACTCTCTTTTAGAAATGCCAAGAGCTGGTAACTCATGCAGCATATTTTGGCTCTTCCTCCCCAAAAAACAAGCCTTTTCTGAATGTGTAACATTTTAATTCCTACTAGATACCTCATCTATTAAAAAAAAACAAAAACTCTACATTGTGCTAATTAATACAGCAAGTAAATCGGCGCCAACCACTGCCAAAACAAATGTGTCAACTCTTAAGGCCAAGATGGTTCTGGAGCGCCAACAGAGATCTGAAACTTGCACACCAGCTCTTAATTCTCAATTTCCTCCTCTTCACACTCATTTTCTCCATCCTGCTCTTCTTCCATGTGAAGTTCTTCCTCCTCCTCCTCCTCTTCTCTGCTTTTGTCATTTTCTTCCGTTTCACTCTTTCTCTCCTTATCTTTGCGTTTCTGTTCAGAAGCCTCCTTTTTCCCTTTTTGACCTTTCTTGTAGGCTGTAGAGAGAGAAGAATACTTTTACCAAACCAGAGCCTTTGGTGCAATTAACTTTTAGCAGACCTGAAACTCACCCTCCAGTGCTTCACGCAGGGGCTGTAGGAAGCGGTCAAACTCCATCTCCTCCATAGCTGCCATTACGTCACCAGCATTAAGAGTTTTCCTTTTTGCCTTCATGGCAAAGTTATTGGCACTTCAGGATGAAGAAAGTAAAAAGCTGATGACGTGGGAGAACACTGTTCACACGGTCTAGTGTAACGTGCTGCAATCTCAACATTTTGGTGTGGTGTTACAAGAGAAGAAACGCGCCAGCAAATGTTTGACAGTGCAGCCCTCATCTATCCTACTCACAAGCTGAACAAATGTGGGTAACACACAACATTCTACTTCCAAACAGTTTCCCAAAAGATTTACTTGAAGATTTACTGATTATTTCATTGTGTAATCCAAAATTTTTATATAGATCAGATTTGGAAACCAGGCTTGTGAACCCGTCAGAGCTTGTCAGTAATTTACCATGATGTTGCATAGAGCACGAACACACTGGCAGCTTGTGAGATTGCCCTCCTGGCCTCTTTGGACACGTTCACCCCATCTGGCAACTAGAAGCAAATAACCGTGATAATAACAGAATGAAAAAAACTACTACTGGGGCAAGAAACAAGAGATCTAAGCATGACTTTAATTAAAGTATTCATGAGATTGAACGTGAAGACGCTGGCATCAGTACTTACTGCTTCCTTGATGATACGGGTGATGACAGCATTAGGAAGATTGAGGTCCTCTGGTCTTTCTGCCATGACTCGTAACGTCACAGACACAGACAAAAATAAACTTAAAGACGTATCACCCGGGGGGCCTGGTTATTAATATAGTGGGGAATTTAACCTCAACTACACTGTCCCGTGTCGGACGAGTTAGCGGCTAGGCTAGTTAGCCAGCTAGTTAAAAAAAACGCGTAAAAAACAACACTTTGCGTGTGGACCGAGGACATCAACGCCTTGCCTTGGGTGCAGACAGCGTTGACTCCCTGAAATAAATTATCTGTCTTGGTTCTCCCGCTGAGCTGACGCCATGATAAGATGTCAGAACTGGGTTGTTTTGAGCCCGCTCGAATATTACAAACCATGTGGTCGCCCTTTGACCTTTTAACTCTGGCGTCCTACGTCACTGAGTCGCTCCCTGAAACTGTGCATTATTTGCTTTACTTTACTTAGCAGACGCTTTTATCCAACGCGACTTACAAGAGGAAGACACCAGCAATTCTCATTCGGTTTCTATAGATTTTGAGTTACAAAACTATGAGCCCTGATAAGGCCTAACTTGTCAGGGAAGAGCTAGACTCTTTTTTTTTTTTATTTGTTCAGTGTGTGTGCATGTGCGTGTGTTAGATTCGTCTGAAATACTTTTTGAATAAGTGGGTTTTCAACTGCTTCTTTAAGGTGGTAGTAGTCTCGGCTAGTCGAATGGAGCAGGGCAAGTTGTTCCACCAGCCAGGGACAACAAAGGAGAACAGAGTTGATTGGGATTGGAGATCCCCAGCCATGACAGTGGCCGCCTGTCATGGCTGCCCACTGCTCACACAGGGTGATGGGTTAAATGGAGAGGTAAATGCAATTTCACTATGTGCACCGTGTGCTGTGCTGCTGTGTATCACAAGTGACAATCACTTCACTTTACTTTGATATAAGAGGGTGCACTTCCATTTACAGCCCTATAGGCAAGCATCAAGGGTTGAACTAAATGCGAGCAGCTACTAGGAGCCAGTGGAGAAAGGTGAGAAGGGGCGTGATATGGGTGTGTTTTGGCTATTTGGTTGAAAATGAGGCGGGCTGCCACATTTTGGACCATCTGGAGTGGTTTTATGGTGACTGCAAAGGCTCCAGTCAGGAGAGAGTTACAATAGTAGAGTTTAGAGATGACCATTGCCTGGAACGAGGAGCTGCGTATTATTTATGCTTTAATGAATTATTTCTTAATTGTACTTTTAAGTTGTGCAACTTATTATTCCAGTTTTTTGGCATTGTATAAGAAGAGATAAGATAAGATCAACCTTTATTAGTCCCACAAGTGGGAAATTGCATTTGTTACGGCAGAAAGTGAATAGAAACAGAAGTAAAAGCAGCAAAAACAGAGGTAAATAGCAGCAAAAAAATAAATATGTATACATCTACAAATGTACAATTGAGATCTACGCATGTGCAATGGGTACACCTGTACAGTTGATAATTAAAATATATGAAGTGTGTGTCTGTTTGTCTGTGTGTGTGTGGTCAACTGTGAGGTCTTTGTTATAGAGTCTGACACCGGTTGGAAGAAAAGACCTTCTGAACATCTCCTTCCCGCATCTCGGGTGCAGTAGCCTGCCACTGAAGGAGCTGCTCAGTGCTGCATGGGGTGGGAGATGTTGTCCAACAGGGATGACAGCTTAGCCACCATTCTCCTGTCACTCACCACCTCCACTGGATCCAGAGGGCATCCCAGAAGAGAGCTGGCCCTCCAGATCAGCTGGTTCAGTCTCTTTCTGTCCCCAGCGGAGATGCTGCTGCCCCAGCAGACCACACCGTAAAAGATGGCTGATGCCACTACAGAGTTATGAGTCCAGTCCAGTTTATTGTTCAGATGAACCCCAAGGTACCTGTAGCTCTCCACAGCCTCAATGTCCATACCCTGGATGTTCAGTGGTTGCAGTGCAGGATGTTTGTGCCTGCGGAAGTCTACCACCAGCTCATCAGTGATGAGGCCGACTATTGCAGAGTCACCAGGAATCAGTTGGTGGAGTAATACATTTTAATTGGTATTTGTAATGTAAACGTGTGCTGGGAAAGCAAAGGACTTTTGTGGTGACTGGTGAATGCTGACTGTGCTGATTCTAAACGCATCTACAAGTAATTTAGTCTTTTAAAAAAATAAATATGATAAAACCACAATAACACCCCAGCATTAGGAAAATATTTCAGTTGAGTACTAGACACAATAATGTAGCATGGCAGTGCATAAGGAACAAAAGTGCTGTGTTTTGGTCGGTGCTATTTTGGGGACCTGGGCTTTAGATGTTAGAAGTTATTGTTCTGAAACGCTGCTGGCACATATGCGGGGCACCCTAAATTTATCTCCATCTCTGATCGTGTGAAACAGTCCTTTCAAAGGATTGAGCTTTAGAAAGAAGTATTTTTCATGCGTGAGAGGCCTTCTTAGCACATTTTATATTGCTTTTGCTCAGTGGCTCCTTTAATCTCTATGCCAGCACTGCCCATATTCTATCAATATGCACCAAACAGTGATGGTCAGGTCTTCATATAAAATATATCAGGAAATTTGTAGTAGCACTCATAGGGCACATGTTTTTAAGAGAAATACAGAAATGTTCTCTTTATTTTCTAAAATAATCATGACAGGGCTGAAAAACACACAAATGTACATATGTAGCCAAATGAATTGGCTCTCCTGGCATATTCTGACTTCTACATAAAACTGCTCACTCACTGTTTGTTGTCCAGTAGTAGGCTGTTAATACGGGTCATGATGCTGTTCTCAGCCTCTTTGATCTTTCCCAGCATCTTTTGCCTTTCAGCCTCTTGAGCGCTCTGCTGCTTAGACACACCCTTCTCCAGACGTTCCTGTTCCTGAATGGGGAACATCTTGAATGTCACTGAACAGTATAATATAACATATCATAATGTCATTTATTAATGCAATGTGTCTATTTAATAGTATTGTTCTGGATAATGTTTGTAGTTTTCATTTTACCTCTCTGAATATTTTCTTTGTGCGAGTTGCTGAGGAGGAGAAGCTGTGTGTGTTCCCTCTGCTGCACCTCCAGTTCACGTTCAAACATGAGTTTCTCCTGCTGCTTCTGCTCCTGGTGTAGAGAGAACAAACTCATGAGCACAACAGCATATCGGCCAAATACTTAATAGCAGGCACATGTACAGATAGACCCCCGGTGTTGCTCAAGTCGCTGCTTTAAACTCAAACTTTATTAAACTCACAGGTTATTATAATAATTATCAAATCTTTGTAACCCCCCCCCCTCCCCCACACACACACTTCTTTTACTAAAGTAAATACAAAATTGCACTCCACCCATTAAAAAAAAAAACAAACACATTTACTTTTTCACGTTCAAATGTCCTCTTTTGAACTTCACACTTTGAGCAATGAAAGTCACTGCGGGCCAGTGAGTGGGGACTGTACCTTGCTTCCTTGCTCTAGGGGTGACTAATAAATGCACTTTGCATTTGAAGGATGCGGCATTCCCATAGAACCCCCATTATGTGATTTTACAATATTTATCACGAAGGGCTATTTTTTTTATATGTATATATATAATGTAGTTTGTTCCAAATGCATACTCTTACTGTTTTGGTTTTTGCTCTATGGCTTTCTATCAGAAAATTAACCCTTAGTTTAACATGAGTGCTGTTACTGGGATCTTTTTTTTTTTTAACACTTTGGCAGTGTAATATGTGATTTTCAGAATTGTATTAATTTTATGGTGAAAGTGAAGTGATTGTCATTGTGATGCACAGCACACTGCACACAACAAACTGTCCTCTGCATTTAATAATCACCATTGCTGAGCAGTGGGTAGTCGTGAAAGGCGCCTGAGGAGCAGTGTGTGGGGACTGTGCTTCACTCAGCGGCACCTTGGAGGTTCGGTATTCGGTATTACATGGGTAATTCTGTGCCGAAAGGACAGTGTGTCATGCATTACTTTTAAGTATGTGTTTCTCCCATGCAAATGAGGAGAAATTTAATAACTGTAGACCCATAATCAGAAGATTGTGCGTTTCAATCCTGATCAAAGCACTGTCCCCACATACTGCTCCCCGCCTTTCATGCTTGTCCACTAAGGTGATGGTTAAAAGCAGAGGACACATCTTGTGTGCACCATGTGCTGTGCTGCAGTGTTCCACAATGACACTTCACTTGACAAAGGCTTAGACTATACAACACATAAACATTTTATTTAGAAAAGTAAAATAACTACAAAAGTACAAATTGCTTGGTACAAATAAACTTGATGCAAACACCAGCAGATGCACTAACTAAACTGGGGGTAAATTAATCACACAGGTTGAACCCTAATTGCAAGAGGAATGAGGCTCTGAGCAACCCCTACAACTTTCTTGAACACAAACCTTTAACTGGCTCGTCTTACGTTTCTATTTCTTTTAGAAATGCCAAGAGCTGGTAATTCATGCAGCATATTTTGGCTCTTCGTCCCCCAAAAACAAGCCTTTTCTGAATGTGTAACACTTTAATTCCTACCTGATACCTCATCTATTAAAAAAAATCCCCAAACTTTGTGCTAATTAATACAGCAAGTAAATCGGCGCCAACCACTGCCAAAACAAATGTGTCAACTCTTAAGGCCAAGGTGGTTCTGGAGCGCCAACAGAGATCTGCAACTTGCACACCAGCTCTTAATTCTCAATTTCCTCCTCTTCACACTCATTTTCTCCATCCTGCTCTTCTTCCATGTGAAGTTCTTCCTCCTCTTCTCTGCTTTTGTCATTTTCTTCCGTTTCACTCTTTCTCTCCTTATCTTTGAGTTTCTGTTCAGAAGCCTCCTTTTTCCCTTTTTGACCTTTCTTGTAGGCTGTAGAAAGGGGCTTCACGCAGGGGCTGTAGGAAGCGGTCAAACTCCATCTCCTCCATAGCTGCCATTACATCGCCAGCATTAAGAGTTTTCCTTTTTGCAATCTTTGCAAAGTTAATGCCACTTAGGACGAAAAAAGTAAAAAGCTGATGACGTGGGAGAACACTGTTCACACGGTCTAGTGTAACATGCTGCAATCTCAACACTGTGTTACAAGATAAGAAACGGCGCCAGCAAATGTTTGACAGTGCGGTCCTCGTCTATCCTACTCACAAGCTGAACAAATGTGAAGTTGTCACGTCCATGCGGGCATGACGCAGCGGGTGATCGGAGAGCAGGACGAAGAGTGACGAGGAATGAAGGACGCTTTCACCTGACATCACAGAACAGGGGTTTAATGGTGAATCACAGGACAGGGGATACATCCGAGACGTAGACACTGGTGAACACGGAACATAACTTTAAAGACCTGACCGCGAACAGAAACGAACAGGGCAGCTTTATACAATTAACACAGGTGAAAACGATTAGGGAACATTACACAGGACAGAAGTGAAGTGATTGTCACATGTGATACACAGCAGCACATCATACGGTGCACACAGTGAAATTTGTCCTCTGCATTTAACCCATCACCCTGAGTGAGCAGTGGGCAGCCATGACAGGCGCCCGGGGAGCAGATTTGGAAACCAGGCTTGTGAACCCGTCAGAGCTTGTCAGTTATTTACCATGATGTTGCATAGAGCACGAACACACTGGCAGCTTGTGAGATTGCCCTCCTGGCCTCTTTGGACACGTTCACCCCATCTGGCAACTAGAAGCAAATAACCGTGATAAGAACAGAATGAAAAAAACTACTACTGGGGCAAGAAACAAGAGATCTAAGCATGACTTTAATTAAAGTATTCATGAGATTGAACGTGAAGACGCTGGCATCAGTACTTACTGCTTCCTTGATGATACGGGTGATGACAGCATTAGGAAGATTGAGGTCCTCTGGTCTTTCTGCCATGACTCGTAACGTCACAGACACAGACAAAAATAAACTTAAAGACGTATCACCCGGGGGGCCTGGTTATTAATATAGTGGGGAATTTAACCTCAACTACACTGTCCCGTGTCGGACGAGTTAGCGGCTAGGCTAGTTAGCCAGCTAGTTAAAAAAAAACGCGTAAAAAACAACACTTTGCGTGTGGACCGAGGACATCAACGCCTTGCCTTGGGTGCAGACAGCGTTGACTCCCTGAAATAAATGATCCGTCTTGGTTCTCCCGCTGTCACTCACATATAGAAATGATACACAACAACGTGGTGAAAATGGTCTATATACATTTTAATTGGTATTTGTAATGTAAACGTGTGCTGGGAAAGCAAAGGACTTTTGTGGTGACTGGTGAATGCTGACTGTGCTGATTCTAAACGCATCTACAAGTAATTTAGTCTTTTAAAAAAATAAATATGATAAAACCACAATAACACCCCAGCATTAGGAAAATATTTCAGTTGAGTACTAGACACAATAATGTAGCATGGCAGTGCATAAGGAACAAAAGTGCTGTGTTTTGGTCGGTGCTATTTTGGGGACCTGGGCTTTAGATGTTAGAAGTTATTGTTCTGAAATGCTGCTGGCACATATGCGGGGCACCCTAAATTTATCTCCATCTCTGATCGTGTGAAACAGTCCTTTCAAAGGATTGAGCTTTAGAAAGAGGTCTTTTTCATGCGTGAGAGGCCTTCTTAGCACATTTTATATTGTCACGTAGCACTGAATACCCAGATGGTGTCCGGTTTTATGTGGAATGTCATTTCAATTGCTGCAGCTTTCAACAACTGTGGCTAAATAAACATATTAAACGAGGTGACCTGGAGCTGTCTGCCAAATACAGCAGAAAGTGGGTGCTAAGAGCTACTTTCCTCCCTTCTTGGGAAATATGCTTCAATTTGGCTTTCAAGCTGTGTGAGAATGAATGTGAAGGCTGCAGTTAATCTTCAGTTTCTCCCAGCAAAATGCAGGGGCCTTGCGTGCTCCCCTTCTGACACAAGCAACAAAGGAGCTGTTTATTTTATTAGAATGGGGGCTGTTCCAATATCTTTATCTGTCTGCAATAAAATATAATCTGTCAATTCATGTCATTTTCAACACCACCCATATCCGGGTCATGAGGAAGGTGGTGGGGAAGCTACGGCCTATTCCTGCTTTCTTTGGGTAACAATCAGTCCCTGGACAGGACACCAAACCCCAGGGTCAGTTCTCTTTGGTGCAAGGCTAACCAGATCACCGCCATGCTGCCTGGTCCTCATCGAATGCAGAGAAGAAGAGCATGACAGCAAAGAATGCAGTTTTTGGTGTGGTTATAGAGAGCTTTCCAGCACACTTCAACAGGTCCTCAGGTTCATGGCTGTGAAATCTTTTCCACTCCTTAGACTAGTACACGCCCAGTGTCTGAACTCAGGATGCTCTCGCAAAGCTCAGAGGAAGCGTCTATCCAAAGAACAAATTCATTGAAGACACCAGTCGTCTGATAATCTCTCATATATGTTAGAGCAAACAGTTATGTTGCTGGTGACCCGTGTTGTGCAGCATGTGTGGTCTTGTTCCCTGGTGTTACTGAGTTCATAACAATTTGCCTGGAATTTTTCACAAGAAATCCAATCTAGCATTTCCATAAAAAGCAGCAGAACAGCTCTATTCTTCATACAGACTGCACCCTCTATTATTTACATTAAAGCAAGGTTGGTTAGAGTAAATTAAAGAAAATATGGCTTTCAGGGATATTTTCTTGAAGACTGTTGGATGCTTGAGAGGTATTTAGAGTTTTAATGTAGTTGAATCTCCACTTCCTCAATGGAAAGTGTTTTGTGCATTGTGCTTCTTATAGAAGTGCAGTAAACAGTCTGTTATGCACTGAGGCACGTCTTTGCTTAAATTCCTCGAGCTCTTCACATATGCATGATTTATTGCCCTTCAAGAGAGACTTTTAGATTTGTTTATATAACTTGTATTGCTTTGATCCAGTTGCTTTATGTTATAACAACTTTATTCTCAGTATGCCCCTACTGTTTGTTTATTCGGGTTTAAATGTAGGAAGCCTACGGCTCATTTGCATTGCCTTATTTGAATTTAAAATTGCTTCAAGACATGACATAATATTTAGTAGCAACACCAGGTGTCACTAATGGCTCTAATAGCCGAGACAACCACACTGTAGATATGGATCTCTAGCTTGGATGCTGTGCAAGTGCAGGGTTGTGCAATAATAAATTTGTGCCTCCATATCCAAGTGTTACCAACATGTAGAGTACAGCATTCCCCTTGAACACATTGATTATGCATTGCTTTAGATCTGCCAAAACCTGTGCATGAGTGTGTGCCAAGCTCTGTTGAAATGAAACTGTCTAGCTTTGTTTGACAAGGCAGGGCAGATGAGAACCTGGTGGCCTTATTCTGTTGGTGCCTTTTTTTAGAAGAAAAAAACCTGGGAATTTATGCAAACTGAATATGTCACCTTCGTAGCAACGGCCACATCGGTCAAAAACAAAGATAACAAACAAACCAGCTGCACAAGTTACGACTCTCTGAAGTAATTAATCAAACTCATCAACTTAGGGGCTGTTTCATTTAACTTGTGAGGTTAGCCGAATATTAATGGTATGTTGCTTAATCGTAAAACATGCTGTCAGATGAGCTACTTGCCTGTTTGGGAAGGTTTCCATCCCATTACGTATGAGGTGGATTTATACACGCTCTGGAAGCATGCAGACCTTACTATATATGGATGACATGTTGTGCGCACCATACTTTGAGCTTAATGTGGAGTTTTCATCAACACCATGAGCGATGGAAAAATGGGTAAATATAAACAAGTGCCATGAAATATGTGGGTAAGACCTATTAAGATTTAAGTTTTGGGAACGAACTGTTAACACATCCCATAGAATGTTGACTATGTTGAATAATAGTCTTATTCTCAAGTGTCTGAAGAAAATAATCACTTAAATCATCTTCTGAATGTGACATGTTTTCATGAATGAATGATCTACTCATTTTCCCTATGAGCTGTCACAGTTAACTGAAGACTGTCCAACTCATGACAGTGTCCCATGTCAGGCATGGTAATGCTTACACTGGCACTGATCATGAGTTATGGGCTCTGCAAGTGAAGTGTTACGGCTGAAACGCATAGGAGCTCCCATTATAAGTCAGCAGCTGTGTGTCACCATCACTCTACTGTCCTGGTAAACAGGAGGAGAAAGGAGGTTTTGATTATTCGATCGCTCCTCCATATGCACTTGGCTGCCTGGCCATAGCTGCTGAGTGGGTTTGGCCTCTAAAAACAAAACCACAAGCCCGAACTGGTTTCCAGTAAAACCAACGGCACAGTCCTCCCTGCTGCTTTTTCCCTTCAGCAGCTGGTGTTACTGCAGCAGCGCATCAGGCAAATGAAGTAAACTTTTCCCCCTGCATTTACCCCACACTTTCAGCACCCGCATCAAACCACAAAGACAAGTCCCTTTTTCCCCTAGACATTGCCAGACATTTTTTGTCACACCAGTAACCACAAGCAAAGTCCAATGAGCTGCCTTTGAACTGAGGGTGGGGTGTCCCATTAGAGCGGAGAAGTTTAGCAAATTTATGAAGTTCTTTCCCACCACACAGGGTTAATGATCTTCTTTGCTTTGTAATTGGAATACAACAGAACATGGCTCAGCTTCCACATGACATGAAAGATTCCACAATAAAAGAACTCCTGTTGAGCATGTAGTCACTGTTTAAGAAACAGTATGTGGAAAATGGCTTGGAAAAGACATGGTAATGTAGGGGCAGGCTGACATTTTTACCCAGGCATTAAAACAGTGATATTTTTTAAAATATTTATTTTTAGTTATAATTTTTTTTGTAATGTAATAACAATATATGTTTATAACTAAATATGTTTTATGAAAATGTGGGATTTGTTTTTGATATTATGAAAAGCAGCAGTAGTTTTAATAGCTTAATGATACCCAGCAAGCTCCTTCTGCAGCTCCCAGCGATAAAAAGGAAGTCTTGTCTGCTCAGTCTGCTCTACTTCCTCAGAAAACCCCTCCAGAGACAAGGCTGAACAGAAACAGGAAGAGCTGTTGATCAGCCAGCCTCAATATAGGTGTCCAGGAAAGGGCTGCAACAAACAGAAATCATAGAAATGGCTTTTTGTCACTGTCTGTACATTTGTCTGGTATTTGTGAGGAGTTATCTCAAAGGAAAATTCATCAGGTCAGTTCAGGGTCACAAGGCATAGACATTAAGTGTAAGTTGCTCTGCGGATGCCTGTGTAAATACACAATCAAAGGCGACCACGTGTTTTCAGAAGAATCAGAATCAGAATTGTATTTATTGGCCAAGTAAGTGCAAGCACACACAAGGAATTGGATTCCGGTAGATGGTGTCTCTCAAGTACAGTGTAGACAACAATGGGCAAGGACGTGTGTAAGTGTTATTGTAAGTGTAAGTGTAAGTGTTATTGTACAAGTTGTGGAATTTGTTTGTGATGTTTATAAATAAAATATATCTACTGAATTAAATAGGCAAAAAACTAAATCCTATATACAAAGTGTACATAAAGTGCAGTGTGCAATGTTGAAGGTGATTTGCAGTTTTAGGGAAGACAGGAAGCCATTATACATTTTAGAGTGGGAGTGAATAAACGTCTATATGGTGATTGATGTATTTGTGCTAATAAAAATGATATGAATAAATATAATATATATATATATATTTTCTTTAGATTACTTTTGAATGTTTAGATACACTTCTGAAAGCACTCATGACCATTCTGATGACAGGACTGGTTTCTCACTTCAGACTTCTTGCACCTGGAATATTGGACCTCAGACAGCAGCTGTGGTCCTTTGCTGCACCTGTGCTTTGGTCTTAGGTGACAGACACAGGTCTGCTATATACCTTTAGAACCATGTTTCCTCATTCATGTGAAAGGGGCCAAAAAGAGGTACTTAATGTGGAACAGGTTTAAACATATCAATTCCTAATATAGATGGAACAGCATGGAACAGTAAAAAATGTGTTAAAAACATGTGTGCATGTTCATTGGCATAGCTGTAGGTAACCTCCCACTAGTTTCATCATGAATAATAAATCAAAAACTGAAATTATAGCTTCTCACACCTAAAATGTATGACCAAGCCAAAATGTGAAAGACAGGAATGCAGTTTAGAGATTTGAATGGTAAAGTGACAGTGTACACTGTAGTTAACATGGCCACAGTTACTAGTGTGACATTACAAGTGGCGCATCCCTGGGTCTAGAGATTTTGGTAATGCAATTTGGTTCCTGTTGATATGGATGCCTGTGATCACTCCAAATGAAATGAATTTTTAAACTGTAAGTCACAATGGTTGCATTGAGAGAAGCATGACCTCAAGGAAAAGGGAACAAACTTTCGCTTTTAATCCTTAGGACAAACATGCATCTGTGCTGCCATGGATGGGCCTCTTACTTTCCCAAGATTTTAAACTAACAAGTGGACCAGTGCCCACCAGCCTGTGCACTGACAGTTTCGCATACACTCTATCTCTGCCAAGCCTGGCCACGGAAGAGCAAAGCAACCTCCCCCCCTACCCTGGACTTTGATGCCTTGCCTTAACCACAGGCACACAGCCCCGGCCTGAGCTGAAAGGATGTAGCAGTAATCTGTGGTTGAAATGAATGACATTTACCAGCAGAAAGTTTTTTTATTTCCCCCTCTATATTTCAATATTCTTATGGCTTACAGCTGGCAGTTATGTAATGAGGGAACACTGGGATCTACTGTCCCAAAACGCATGCCTGTGTCTTTCAAAGTGTGTACACAAGCCTGAACGAAGATGCATCTCATCAGCGCTCTGAGACTGGCCTGTGCACCATCAGCTCCGGTCACGCTATTAAACCCAGTGATGGGCAATCAGTGTGTTGGCTTTGCCACAACTTCCTCCTCTTTCCCAAACCTGATGCCATCTCCTCCAGTGACTGCGCTGTGGATCCCATAGTCCCCCACGCACTTCTTCCTGGGGCTGAAAACGGGACGTTCAATGTTTGTGTCAATTGTTTATTTCTATTAAGTGGAAGTGGGAGTATGAACTGGATGAATGTCCAACACCATCTGCAACATGGAGTTGGACGTTAATTATGTTTGTTTGGAGTGCTGTCTAAAGCAATATACAATTGCTAGAATTAAGAATCAACTAAGACACTATATGCTGCATTAATATAAAGTTAAAATCTTTTGGTGGTTGGTGTAACAGCTCAAAGTTCAACTCAAAACTAGAACATTCTAGAGCACGAGTCCCCTCATTTATAAGATGTTTCTCCGCTCAGGATTGCAGCACCTGGGACCTCTGCGCACCTGCAAGGCCTTACAGTGATGAGTAACCTGTCTTGCTGTAGTCTGGGAGTTGTGTTAGTGCTCAAGGCAGATAGAGATGCCCTTCTGCTGTCATCACTTCTATTAAAGATGGTGATGGAATGCAGATTGTGCTCCCTCCCCATATGTCATATTGCATGTCCCACAATGCACAGTGGTAGGACTAAATGAGCCCTGTTGTGCTTCCACAGAGAGGTCTGCCCACCTCCTTATCATGGACTGTTGGTGCCCCTTTAATTCAAAAATGATGATATCAGAAAATGCATTTACTGATACAAAATGTTTATATTTGCAAAAGTTGTCTGCAAAACACAACACCTATGAACGTCTGAGTTTCCCAAAAAAAAAACATTTCACAGATGTGCTGGTGGGAAATCTGTCTGACCTGTAGGAGAGAAGGGCCTTGCTAAAGCAAACAAGTCATAGACCAAGGAAGCCTGTGATGCATGCGGCTGTCAGACAGGCAGTTCGTAAACACAGAGCACCTGGTAAACACCAGACAGTATCTTAGCTTTAGCACCATTACTCTCACATGGATCACCAAATCGTATGGTAACAGATCCTCACATGTAGACAATCACGTACATTTGATGGGGTCGCATATATACAACACTATCTTACATTTAGGCCATTTGGCAGATGTCCTTATGCTGAGCAATTTACAATCAGTAGTTACAGGGACACTCCCCCTTGAGCAACTGACTCAATGGTAAGTGGGGCTTGTACTGGGACTTCTTCTGGTTTGTCTACCCACTAGGCTACAAATGCCCTACAATCTTTATGCCATTATCTGGATAAATACTTTACGAGGAATGAAACCATAAAGTTCCAGTGAAGTTGATCTCGAAAATAAATATTCTTATCGCTAAATTGAAAGTAAGTTGGAATATGGAGATTCAAAGAATTTTGGACAAAAGGACATTATGGGCAGAATTTGGTTTCTTTCGTCTTCTTTCAAGTAGACGTCTTCATCCAGAATAACTGAATAAATGTCAACAGTAAGAACATAAGAACAGTGCATTTTGACAAGCCCCCAACATTGACACAAATATTTTCTCAGCACCAATATTCCAGTGGCATCTCCGGTATCTACTGAGGATGTTTAAAGCAACATCTGGGCCTCCACATATCCTGCCTGAATAGGCAAAAAAGGATTATTTGGTTATGTTGGCAGGATCCTGACATATTTTCCACATCAGTAGCTCCCTGAACCAAAAAATTATAAAAGTGAGTGCGGGTACTGATGAATTTAAAAAAGAAGACATTTCAGTTAAGGTACATATTTGGGGAGTTAATTGTGGCGGTTTTGGTGAGGCTTTTTTAGTCCTTCTGGCTTGGAATGTGTGTTCTTTTCTAGTGATATTAAATGCAGACCTCAAACAGGGAGGTTTGCAGTTGAAAAGCAGAGACATGGGGACATATTTCCCCAAACTCTCACCTTCTTGCACAAAAAAAATCTGTCCATGCTGATAAAAGTGGAGTCTTCACGTTATGTTAATAATATATGTTTTGATTTCTTTCTTCAGTATAGTTACTCAGACTGGAAAATCTGAGCACTGAAGCTGGTCTGATGACTTATGTGGCACTATTTACTCTAGTGTTAGTTCAAAGATGTACTTGTTTTGATAGGGTGGGGTGGGGGTTGGAGGGGTTAAATCATGCAGAATGAGGAAGTGATAATTGGCCTCCATCCATTTTAAAGATTGAGTTATTTTTCAAGATTCCACTGACTAGTTCTTTCTTTTATTTATTCATGTAAATCCAGAGGACACCTGACCTTGTTGAACAAGTCCCATATTTTGCACCAGTTTAGTGCCCGTTCAAAAATAGTATCCATGATGTCCCAGTACCCTTCTGTTATTTTTTCCTTGAATTACAGTATTCTTAATTTCATGTTGGCTTCATGAATTTAATGATGGATGGTCTCACAGGAGTAATTCAGGATTAGGTGTCTTACTCAAGGACTCAGTGGGACTCAGTGGGTCCAAACCACATTTTGCGGTCACCCCACTATGCAATCAAATTCATTTCCATGCACACACACATACTTTGAGAACTAAATCGCTCCATTGCAAGCTTTATATACTTATACAAAGTAAGGTTGACCTGTGCTGTTTGAGCTCTTTTTGTTATGAAATTCTCTTCCCTCGCTTAAATACTTTAGCCATTGCTGGTTTGTTTTAGCAAGGCTTTATTGTGCTGCTGAGGCTGGAGCGTCCGGGCTGTCAGTCAGTGAGTACGTCTGTGTTGTTCTGTGGCTTTGTGATGCAAATCAGACTGGAGCTGTAGTTTATCAAGGGCAGGTAACTTTATCACCTGAAAGGTCTGAAGTTAGGAAAACCTTGACTCGCATAGACCGACGCTCCAGACAGTCACCACAGAGAATTGAAGGAGGGTTATGATGATGCATAGGCCTGACCTTTCCTGTCCATGGCTGACTGTTGCCATGGCAATTACCTTTTTGGATGTCCGAAAAGTGGCTGAGAGGTCAAGTTGTGTGTATGTGTGTGTATTTTAAACCCTGTCCGCCACTCCCTGTGTCATCTCACCATTGATTTGGTGTGGATGTTTTGAAGGAGCGTCTGAAGGAACCTTGTGTTTTTTTCAGCATCCAGTGCTCCTGGAAGTGGCGGGTCAGAGTAGCCTCATCCGTTTGCCAGGTTCATCCTCCTCTTCCTTCACGTCTCTCAGCTGCCCTAGATTTTATCTCTCTCTGTCATTCAGTGCAACAGCAAAATCTCAAGGCCTAAAAATCCTTTGATGGGTGGCCCAGCTCTTCTCCCTTTTTCCATTTATTGGAATTTTAACACAGGGCTCTTACTACAGAGGGAAGAAACACTTTTCTGACACTGGCATCATAGGGTTTTAGTACGCACATATCTGCAACGTGTTGACTCTGTGTTAGGAATGACTAGCGTGAATCTGAGGGAACTACTGTACTCTCTCTCGCAGGGAGAGGAATGAGGACGTCACTGGGCCAGGCTGGAGATATGTGGCATGTGTGTGTGATGTCCCGGCGGCTGGTGCAGAGGGCCCTGTCTGGCCAGCTGTCTGCCGCAGCACTGAAACGAATTACTCAAATAGGAGCCTCTGCCTCGCAGACGGCTCTCCTGACCAATATGTGCTAAATAATGTTTCCTGTGTTTGATAGCAGCGGGTGCCAGGACTCCAACATTCTACCGACTTCCTCAGCCCTTTCACAAATAACTTTTTTTTTTCATCCGTTTCATACATCACAGGGCCGACGTTAAGGAATCTTTCTTTCATGGGTTTTGCTTTTCTGGAGGAAATATTTTTTCTAAAGCAGTATTCTGAAATTTCCTAAATATAAATAAATGTATATATTCCTACTTGCCCATTTAATGTCTTTACAATTAATTCCTTACAAAATTAAAGAAGATTACTATTTTGCACTATTATGAGATTTGTCTCTCTTTGTCTTTGTTCTCTGAAATAATGAGAAATGAATCAGTCTTATGAATCAGTCTGGTGATGCTCTTAACCAGTGTGGGGTGTGTAAGAGAAGGAGGGAGGTTGGGTGGTTGGTGATGTCACAGGGGGTGTCTGGAGTGCGCTATAAGAGAGGCTCAGGGAATCTCTCAATGAACGGAGCCCGAGAAGAACCGAAGACCTCTGCACAGGAAGAAACCAGACAACTAAAAAAAAATCATAAGAGCCAGACAGCTGACAAAACAGCAGCACACCAAGGACCCATTGGATGGATTCTTAGCTACGGGCTGATCGACAGATCTGATAACACATTCTTTAAGGAACCGACAGCCTCTCTCTACACTGACTCTCTGCAAGCAGAGAACTTCAAAGAATTGTTTTGAAAAAATATACAGAGAAAGTGAAAATGTACCAGATGAGGATATTCCCTGGACAAGCATGTCTCCACACAGTGCTGTTTCTATTTGCTGCTATTTCTAAGGTAAGTCTTTAAGCTTTGTTTACCCTTCCTTATATTTTAAAGAATATGGGGAAGGGGGGGGGGGTGTTAACAAAATCTGTATACATTTATGGCATTCATCCAGAGCGATTTACAACCAGGGTTAAGTGTCTTGATAAGGGACACACTAGTGAGTGGGGTTTCAACCTGGGTCTTTTGGTTCATAGGCGAGTGTCTTACCCACCAGGCTACTGCAACAATATATGTTGTTGCATATTTAATCTAGTAACATATTACCTTGCAAAAACATTCTCAAAAAATATGAAAATCCAGAAATATGCAGACAATAAGAAGAAAAATACAAAAAGCATATAATAAATATTTGGCTATAAGTGACTTTTGTAGGTTAATTTACATACTAATTACTGTATTACTAATTACTATATTGTGCATGTGTTTGTGTGGGTGCCCTTCTGGATCTGTGCTGCTATTATGTATGAAATTATAACATATAATACTATTTAATGACCATGGAAGAATTTATTAAATGCACACTGCTCAAAATGTAAATCGATTCATAGATTAATAAAAACATTATAAAGAGAAAGTGTTTCAATAAAACATGTATTTCTTTCCCCTTCCTGCTGCCCCCATTCTCTGTTTCTTCCTTGCCCTTATTCAGGTGCAGTGTGGGTGCCCACAGAAATGTTCTCAATGTCCCTCCCCTCCCCCATCGTGCCCGCTGGGCATCAGTTTAGTGCTGGACAGCTGTGGCTGTTGTAAGGTGTGTGCCAGGCAGTACAACCAAGACTGCAGCCTCAATGAGCCTTGTGACCACATCAAGAGCCTGCGCTGCCACCTAGGGGCTGGAGGTGATCCTGAACGTGGCCTGTGTCGAGGTAGGCTGCAGCATCACTTTTTCTAAACTTTACACTTCAGTCGCCAATTATGATGGAAAGATGCAATCCCAAATCACCAGATAATATTTAGAAATGGCTTACAATAAATTAAAACATTATTCTATGTAATATGACAATCATGCTAATTACCATCAAATTATCATCCTGTTTGTCTGTGATCCAGCTGAGGCCCTGGGCCGACCGTGTGAGTTTAACGGGCACGTCTACCAACACGGTGAGGATTTCCAGCCCAGCTGTCAGCACCAGTGCAGCTGTATGGATGGGGTGGTGGGCTGCATGCCCCTCTGCCCAAACTCCATTCCCCTTCCCAGCTGGCATTGCACAAGGCCACGCCTCACCAGGCTACCCGGTCGCTGTTGTGAAGAGTGGGTGTGTGATGATAACAACCAGATTGAAGAGGATGCCGACCATCTTGGGCTGGGTCCTGACCTGCCCCGTCACCCCAACTTGGCCAACAATGAGCTGCTCGTGGCACCTGGCCCCTGGGACTCCAGTGTTGGCGCTCCAAACCAAGGTTCAATAAAAAGCATGTTTTTTACTGTCATGTTAAATTGATAGTTTTAAGAATGGTGCATGCGGTTTTTGTCTAATATCTGAATACACTTCTGAGCCTATTCTCCCAACCCAACAGAATGGATCTCTTCCTCCCATACCTTCACTCCAGCCAAGTGTTTCCTTCAGACCACTGAATGGTCACCATGTTCAGCCACCTGTGGGATGGGTGTGTCTAGTCGAATTACCAATAGCAACCCGGAATGTCAGCTGTCCAGAGAGACTCGGCTCTGCCAGATCCGTCAATGTGACCTTGACCGTACTTCAACTCTGAAGGTACAAATTCAGAACAACTTTATGAAATTTGTATGCACAAAAAAAAGTGGCATTAGTTTAAACGTGCCTTCATAACAAAAGTGAGAGTGGGTATGAGATGTAAACCTAACCCTACAATATTCCTCTCCTTAACACAGAGAGGGAAAAAGTGTCAGCGTACTGTGAGACCCAGGAAGCCAGTGAGAATCTCATTTGCTGGGTGCTGGACGACACAACGTTACCGGCCACGCTCCTGTGGCTCATGCTCGGATGGCCGCTGCTGTGAGCCATCAGTCACTCGGACCATCCAGCTGCACTTCCACTGTCCTGAGGGGCAGGAGGACTTCCTACGAAATGTCATGTGGATCCAGCGCTGCAGCTGTAACCAGAGCTGCAAAAGCCTTGGTGTGGCCTCCCACTCCGACTCCCTCACCCTGCCCAACGACATTCACACCTTCACCCACTAACCATCCATCCAGAGCCTCTAACACCAAGTGCTTCCATTATATGAATGGAATCTAAAATCAGGGTCAGTTCTCTCTCTCGGCTGAACCACTCAGGCTCCACTTATTGTCCCACCATAAAAAAAAAATTTAACTGGCGGTAATACCACTGACATAATCAATCACGACCAACAACGTTCAACAAACTCCAGAAGATTCCGCCATAAACACCATTCCACTGGAGCTGATCTGACCAACTTCCCTGAATGAAGTAAATCAAACACAAAATTCCTTCAGCAGTGAACAGATATGATTAATATCTCAGCAATCTTGGAACGCCGATAGAAGATGATGACACTCAGCATTAGACTAAACACCAGAAGCAGCCCCTGAAATCATCTCTCAGGATGGATGTTGTTTATTTGGCCTGACTTCAGCCCATCAGACAATAGCTGTCCTAATTTAGCCATTTCCCCTGCCAGCTGCCTGTTTTGTCTATTTTTTGCATCCAAGTGTCATGAAAATTGATCGAACTCCCATTTTATGCACTTCACAGGGAAGGACATTGTGTATAACACTAGACCTCCTGTCACATTTGATGGGCAAGATTTTTTGTTTCATTTACATATTCACATTATTTTATATGTGATTGACTTATAATTTATTGTTTTTATTCATATACAAAACTAAATTTATAATCTTATATGTACAAAGTGTAAATATGTGTGTGTACAGACTCTAAATGCTCATCTTGCATGTGTGTTTCATTCAGACTTCATTTATAGTGGAGTGTCATTTTTGAAATACCTCTTTTTTGAGGAAATATCATTGGTTTTGAGCAATTCAGGACCAAAAGCTGTATATTTATATAAACTGTTTCATATTGTATGAAACAGTTATACTGTATACTATATGCTGCATTTTGTACTTCTTTTTTTCTTTCTTTCTTCCATTTTCAAGTTTTGCTACTTTTTATTATTAAAACTTTTCAAAAAGTAAAATGAAAGTCAGCCTCTTTTTGATTAGTTCTTGATTGCAATAAGGACTTGATTGCAATAAGTTATCTAATTAACCTGCCAGGAGGTTGATTACTATAGATTTCTCTGAACTCCCTTTCAAGTGCTAACACTTTCTCATTTTAATCAATTCGAATACATCTTAGCCCAAAACTATCCTACACACAGCGTAGTAATCAAGTGTCGCCAGACTGGCACAGTCCCAAAAACCCAGAAGCCAAATATAATTTACATGACATCAACTCTCAATTTAATCCCTTAAAAAGCACACTTTCTGCGGGAGGTCTGGTGCTCCGCGGAACCTTATATTCCACACATGCATATGTGGTGGATGTGGTTTACCACAACAGTCAGCTCATGCACAAGTCAAAAAAAAAAAAATGACACAAACAGGCCAGGGTGTCAGTGTCAGGCTAAATTAAGTCTTAATTAACAGAGTGTTAAACAGTGCGGAACACCCTTGATAATTGTTTAATGTAAGAGAACAAAGGGGTCTGATTCTAGTAGATGAAACCTTGCGTATCTGCAGGCCATTTGCATCAGACTTGCACTGTGGATGGGGTGAAGTTCATGTTCTTGCGCCTTTATGCACACACCACCCGCCTGCGCAGACCCCACTCCAGCACGGTAAACATCACAGCCGCCTCTCAAATACCACACACTGCACCCCTGTACGCCCTCCCACTTGCTTACCCTCCCCAGTCTGCAGACCTCCCTCACTGTTGTGTATTTACAGTGAGAGGCGATGCCAAGCACGGAGAACATTCTTACACTGGCGACGCGGATGCGCTCAGTTCAGTTCACCGGCGGCCGCTTACTAACAGCGGTGTTATTTCAGCTATGAGTGACAGTGCTGCTGTTCTTCTCATGGTGTCTGGACCACCGTAAGAGACAGCTGCAGTGTTATTGTGAATTTTGAAAAATTGAAATGCTCTTGACTCCTGCAGTCCAAACATTTAGAGAAGCTTGAGAAGCACTCTTTCCGCCCCGCTGTACAGCTTTTTACTTCACTTCACTGTGTCAGTCTTGATCTCTTCAAGTCGTTTTTTCTGTTGCAAGCAGACGTTCCATGCATTTTTCATGCCATACATATTCATTTCTATAAGATTCTGATGTAAGCTGGAAAGAAAATCATTGACACACTTTGTAAATGGGCAGGCACGGTTGATGAAAGAGAAAGAATGTTTGGGTAAATGGAAAAAAGCATCTCTGAATTAGAGTGATGCCATTTTTTAGAGATGATTCCTGACATCACTAAAACTTTTATACGGGTTGGAAAGAACATTTCTCAGCATGTCGAAAAATCATCACCTGACACACAACGGGAGGTTTGAACTTTAGGAATGAAAAGGATGCCAGTGACTGTGGAGGGAGCAGTGGGGGTCCAGTACTCTCTGCCTGTTTTCCAATAATTATTTTTCCGGTGTCTCGCGTAGCATTGCTGGAGTGTACATTGGCCGAGAGAGCAGACAGGAAGTTCCAGGTGTTGCCTGGCCTCACAGAGAGCTGTGAGTTTCAGCACACCCATGATGGGCGAACAGGAAATATGTCAGAAACTGTGGATGGCAGGTGGGAGGAGGAGGCGTGGCCACAGAGTGATTCAAATGCCTACACACAGTAACGCACACTGTGTACTTTTTTCTTTTTCGCTGGAATCCCATTCTTTTTACACACGCACCAACCAGCCACAACACTGAAATAGCAGAATGGCCCACTGGTGGGCCAATAAAGGCTCACTGATGCACATGGGGAGCGCAGGTTGTCCCATGTCCTCTGATCCAGTAGAAGTGCCACCCTAGCTCAAATTGCTGGCACACAGTGCATCACAGTGTGGGACTGTGTAGTTGAGGACCAATTGAGGACCCATGCTTACCCCCAGAAGCGCCTACAATGGACACGTGACTACCAAAATCGGACCACATAGCATTGGTGTATAGCATCCCTTCATGGCAACTGTATTCACTGATGGAAGTGTTTGCTTTCAGCAAGGTTATGCACCCTGCCACACTGCATGAATGGTTTGATATTACCACTAAATTATCAAAATCTCAATCCAATTCTGTTTTTGTTGAACGTGCTGGAAAAACAAGTCCTATGACAAACAAATGGAGGCACCACTTTGCAAGTCACAGGATTTTTAAAAAATCTGCCACTGATGGCTCGGTACAAGATACCACAGCATACCTACAGAGGTCTGACCTACTCATTATTACTTGGGTGGTCATTAGGGCTGATTAGTGTCAGCTCTGATTCATTTCAGGAAATTTGGAACAAAACATTATTAACACATCCCTGAGAATTGCTGTGATTACAGATATGTTTCATTATAGAATATAATCATCTGATGTAACTTTGTGTGACATGTTCCAGATTCTTCTAATGCCCTCTTCTAGACTTATGCAAGGTCAAAAAGAAACACACAAAGTTGCTGTGTGTTGCCTTATCTCTTCAATGCAAGCTGATGCTCCACTGAGTTTTGTTAATTACCGTTATGCATGTCTCTTTGCTCACATAGTTAACTAGTACTTAAATGCCAGGACGATCTTTATCCCTTTTATCACTTTTTTTGCAACCCCATATTTAATCTATTGACATCAATCATACAGCCGTGCTGATCTCAGCCCTGGTTAATTCAACTAGAAAACCGTTGCTTTCATGAAGTATTATAAGTAGACAAGGATACGGCTCCCTCTGCTGGTACAGTGAACCTGTTACAAAAAGACGTGTTTGCATTACTGTTTATCATCCACCATCCCCAGGGATTAAAAGAAAATCTGTCCTCTGTTACATTCAGTGTGCTCTTCAGTGTGTCAGTGGTTACTGCCAGCATTGGGGTCAGTTCAGTTTTGCTCTGGATAAGGGCGGCTGATAAATACCGTAAATGGTTCAGTTGATGAAATGAGCTGAAAGTGTCTACTCAGTATGTGGAGGAGCTCTCCTGTATTTTCAGTAGGCAAAAGAATTTGAGTAACGTTGGGCATTTTCAGTTCTTTAGACTCTCTACAACTTCAGTGCTCTTGCCAATGCGGCCTTTTTCCCCGTCATTTCCCTTCTCTGTCTCATGCAAAGGCATTCATTTCTGTGAGACAATGGGATAGTAATGGGGATTTGAAGGGGGTTCGAATGAGGCTAATGAGAATAGGATTCGCTACCTATATTTGTGGAGAAGAGTATGCACCCCTGTGGGTCTTCAAAGGACCGTCCATTCTAATGAGCCCCGAGGGTGGAGGGGAGGATGCGTCAGGGGTGTTTGAACCCTTTGTATGCAGGATAGGATTTAAATATAGTCACACAGCCTTCTTCCTCTTCGAAACTGACACCATTGTCACCCAAGAGAATGGGGTTTTGGAAGGGAGCACACTGACCACGGTATAACCTGTTTTCCCAACCGGTGGCACATTCGTTTAGCCATTCATAATGATGTAAATGACAGGATGTCAGAGGAGAACTGTGGAACAAGGGAGGTCTTACTACTCCATACAGTACATTCAAAGTGCACAGAGGCACGAATCGTGGGGCAACCACGTGCTCCGTTATAATTCAGTGAATCGCAAACAAAAGGACAAACAAGTTATTTCGTACAACATTTGACTTTGTTACAGAGGAGCGTCTAAGCGAAATATAGGATCGAGTTTAACAACGTGGCGTATTTCGACTGCTCGTCCACAAGATGTCATCCAAAGCAAAACGTCGTTTTACCACGTTCTCTGGCGCAATAGCTCTGAATCAGTAGCCTAAATTTGTCTCTTTTGTCTGCATTCACTGGTTTATTGCCACATTCTGCCTGCTGATGTTGCTATCTAATATGTAGCCACTTGCGTGCAAAAATGCAATATAAAGTGAAAAATAACCACAAAACAACTCGGACGCTTTGTTACGTGGTTTGGGCGCCGAATTACCACATGACCGACGTCGACGTGCGTCGTTTTCCAGACAAACCGGGGAGGAGCAGGCGTTAACGCCACCGCCATCGGAGCGCAGGTCGTCGCTCGTTCATGGGGCCGGTGGGAAGTTTACCACACGCGGAATTAATTGGGTTTTCTCCCCCAGCCAGATGTTCGCGGGCTACGGCGCCGCAGGTTTCCACCGCGCCCTCAAGATTCATTAGCCGCTAGCCGTCCACATTGACGCGCCAACACCGGAACTAGTTTAAAACAAGGAGGGGGGGGGGGGGGGGGGGGGGGGGAGAAAAAAGTTGAGCCCTCCGCAGCTATCTTGGTGCGGGGAATTAACGCGCTTCAGTCGGTACCGCAGCCTCCTCACGCTGACCGCGGACACGCGAAAAAAGTTCCCGGGCGCCATCGATCATCCTGTCACGGTGACCACGCCCCCCGACTCTCATTGGCCGGACGGGCCGCGTCACGCGCGGAGCGGTTTAAAAGGCCAGAGAGCGGATCCCGGCGCGCAGACAGAGCGGAGCGCAGCTGCGTCCAGGCGAGCCGTAGGAGGAACGATGGTATTGGAAGCGTCGCCATTTGGTGCGAAGGTCTCCCCGAAAGCCGCCCCCCAGGCACCGCGCTGGGATTAATCGAAGGGCCCGTCCGCAGTTGGCAGCTTTCCGAGGAAGCCGCGCTGGAAGGAGGCTCGCATCCGTCGTCGCGTTTGCACCGTCCGAACTTCAGAGCCGCGCCGTCGTCGGCGACCAGGTGAGCAATATGATAAATACGGATGAGAAACCGTTTAATTCGCATGCGTTCTGCATGCAGCTCGCTGTTCTTTTAGGCGGGTCGAGACGCGTGGGGCGGGGGTGGAGTGCATTTCATCAGCGCCTTTTTTCCCCATTTATAAAAAGTCTCACCGCCCTTATCGCGGGGAAGTGGGGGGTCTCCGTGTCCGCCAAACAGGGAGTTGTAATTAAAGAGATCGCCGCGTTAATGGATACCGTTATGGCCCCGGAGCGAATTATTAAAACAGAGGGATGTATTCCGAATCTGCTCCCGCTATTTATAGCCGCGGTCGTGCTTTTTAATTGCGTGTTTTTTTCCCTTTTTTGCACGTTGCGAGCTCTTTCGTGTCAAGTTTTATTTTTTTTTTTTTACACACCTCGCCTTGCACCTCGCAGCCAATATCGAATGACTCCGCGTTGACCGCAATTGAGACCTAATTACGAAGTTCGCCGTAATCCGCTTCGTCCCCGCAGACAGGGGGGGAGAAATCCCCACGAAAAGCCGGCAGCCCGCCGACCTCGGCCGGTATGATGTCCGCATCTCCACGTCGGACCAACCTGACACCGCGCCAGTCGGCCCGCCGGTGTTGTGTTTCTCCTCCACCAGCTCCTGGTTTTTTTTTGGGGGGGGGGGGCTTATTTCATCAGTCAGGCCGTCAGCGGGGTGGAACCGAGCCGCGCCGGCCGCCGGCCCCCGCTTTTTTGACGCGGCCGCCTGGAAGTTCGCGGGAGTCCGCGCACTTTGACCGATTCCACGCGAATCCGCGTGGGCGCGCACAATAGGAGCAGACGGAAAGTTCAGCAAGACGAGAACACGAAGCCGGGCGAGGTGCTGCAGTGGGGGGCTCCTCGGGAAGGCGCGTAGTGTAACTGTCACGCGTGGCGCTCCCTCGGGTCCCGTTCTGCGCTATTGTCTTTCGCGATCAGGACCGCAGCAGAATATTATTTTTTTTTTTTTTCCCCCCAAGGGGGACCTTGAATATTTCAGCCTCCCATCTTCAGATACTTACATTAAGGAAGGAGCCTCGTTACTGATCGTGCTGCTTTGATTTCTCCCCCCTTCCCCATCCCTAGTATTCCTCACGCCCACAGAAGAACCGTAAACTTTTTACTGGAATCTTTACGGTAGTACCAGGGTCATGCTGATTGTAACCATACGCGGTATTTATTATACTGAGGCCACGCAGGTATTTTCAGGTGTGGGAAAGCGCACTGCCAGCTGCTTTTTTGAAGTTTGCAGTTAAGGCAGCAGAGAGAAGTTTGGTCCAAGGTCCTTTCACCAAAATCTGGCTGTACTGCCTTTCCTGTGACCAAACTTCACGACCCCTGCTTGACCTTTCCAATCAGCACCCAACAGGGCTGACCTCTGAACTGCCCTCGGCATCTCCTGTCTGTTGCATGCTGAGCACTTCAGGGCAGCAAGTTCAAATAGCCAGACGTCTTCTACATCTAACCCAAGATTTCTTTGCCTTCTCTGTTAGGGTGGTAGTAGCCTAGTGGGTAACACACTCGCCTATGAACCAGAAGACCCGGGTTCGAATCCCGCTTACTACCATCGTGTCCCTGAGCAAGACACTTAACCCTAAATTGCTCCAGGGAGACTGTCCCTGTAACTACTGATTGTAAGTCGCTCTGGATAAGGGCGTCTGATAAATGCCATAAATGTAAATGTTTTAACCTTTTATAAATTAGATTTTTAAAGTTCTATGGTCACTGGAAGCAGTAGTCATCCTGAAGGTGCAAGGCAAGGAGAACCCACAGAACTGTATTTCAAATAGAAGGCCACCAAAAACTACTGTAAGGGCTAAATGCTGGTCCCTTCGTACAAAGTTGGAAGTGGTTGAGGTCTGAAGGCAGGACCTCGTGCGTGAGTGCTGGAGAGGAAGGTGTGGGTTGTCCAGCTTTGGCCAGGGCCCCCTGTGATGGAGCTCCATCGGTGATTGGAGCCAGGTGTCCATGTAAAAGGGTGCGGGGGCGGAGGACTCCGAACTGAGTTGTAATGCCCTGCGGTTAGGCGGAGCGCGCTTAAATCGGCATCAGAGGCTCTCTATTACAAATCAGGAGGCTGCTGTTAATTTGGAAAATGAAATGGTCTTTGCTGTTATTTGTGTTGTTCTTGGCAGTATTTGTGCTGCATGACTCTCTTCCCCCCTACTGAACTGTATCACTGACTCACTACGGAGCTCGTATGGTTCTAGTTAGGGCAATTCTAAAGCTATATTATCTCCAGCTGTGCGTGAAATCAATTTAAATTTGCAATGGAAAAATGGGGGAATTGTCATGGATATGGGTCGATAATATCGTTCTAGATGCGTACTTATTTATTTATTTTATGGGACAATGTCTAGTGATCTGTTCTGTGTAATGCTGCCTGAAGTCGGTGCCTTACAAGAGATTTTAGTGTCTTTCAAGCACTGATTCCAGCAAGATGTTGATGCCTTGCTCATGAAGATGATCGGCAATGCAATTATGCCGTTAACTGTAACATTATGAAGTGTCCAGGAATGTGCACCTTTGACTCAGTGCCTTGCATGTTTCAAGCCTTTTCTGTTGGCGAGGGAAGAGCAGCGGTTTTATTTTATTTTTAGGTCATGTTGAGACATTCTTGTATTCTCTGTGTCACCTCTGACCCAGACACTGACCTGGTTGTGGTCTGAATTTTCTTTTTTCTGTATTATTTTCAGCACTAGTGTTTTTTTTTTTTTTTTTTTTTTTTGTAGGCTTGATTCTTTATATTACCAGTTGTGCCAATAGATATAATGCTATGATTCTTGTTTTGACAATTTGGCATCCTTTAAAAAACCCATTTGTGATGTACTAATCATAAGGCTCCACTACTGCAGCGCAATTAAGTTTGACATCAAGCTTGCATCTATAGAAAAAAAAAAGACACAAGTAATTTCTTGTTACTTTCAAGAGATGTATTGTACGTGACATTAGCGAAGTCTTACTGTCTGCTGTAGGGCATTAAAATAGTGCCTGTAATTTAAAAGCAATCAACTTTGCAATTAACAGTTCCAGTTGTATGGTCTGTTTCACTTTCTCTTTTTTTATTCATGTCTTCCCCCTGTCCATCCAGGTTTACAATGGTGAACAGTCGTGTGGAGACCTCGTCCGTTTCGGTGACCGGTGGAGGTTCGGCACAGCGCTCGTGTGCGGGGTGCGGTGGCCGCATCGCCGATCGGTTCCTGCTCTTCTCCATGGAGCGCTACTGGCACACACGCTGCCTCAAGTGTTCCTGCTGCCAGGCCCAGCTGGGAGAGATCGGCACCACCTGCTATAGCAAAGGAGGCATGATTCTCTGCCGAAATGATTATATCAGGTGAGGGGGGTGGGGGCCAGTGGGACCATGCAGAGGTTAGCAGTGAGGACTGACGGGGAAATAATTAAGAATAAAAGGGATAAAACATCTGGGTTGGGCCTCTGTTGTTGAAATAAGAGCGACATAATCATTTAAACCTTTAAATACAGTACTCGCACGTGGGCACAATAAAAACTCTGCACCCATGTGTTTTCACTTGCATATAAAAGGTTTGATATCCTGAAGTCATTTGTATTTCCTGCCGTTGGTACAAGCTGCGGTGCAGGCAGAGCAGAACGCTTATTATAATGCTGGACCGTAATACTAACCCTGAAACACCCAGGCAACCTGGTTGAGTCTCCGTAATCCCTGTGTGAGCATGACATGCTGAACTGTGCTTGCTTTGCTCTATAGCATGAAGTATGGAGACGTATTGGTGGAGTGCTGGGAGTTTCCACGGGTTAAATGTAATCCCCACAGATAGACATCTGCACATCTACTCAAAGTCTGAGCGTACAGCTGCTCTGGTCCATGTCTGCTGTGGATTACTGCCTCTGCTTTGCCCACCGAGACAAAGTCTGGCCCAAGCGTGCCCAAGAGGTTTGCATACTCTCACAGACTGATGATTGTGTCTGTGCTCGAGCTGGCAGTGCCACGGCACAGTCGCCCTTTAGGGCAAACAGATTGAAATGGTCAGGAGATTCACAACGTATGGGTGCTCTCACAGTCCTGGCATCACCTTGTGAACACTGGGCACTTTGTGTGAGCCCAGTCATAATAAACATTATAAATAATACACCAGACGTGATCTAATTCTCTGGACCGATGGAACACCAGCTGCCTGTGTTGGACAAAAATAAATGAATAAATAAAATTATTTTCTATTCCACATCCACTGATCAGCCAGTGTATTAAACATCCTGCCTGATACTGCAGAAGGCCCGTCATCATTCTTTCCATAGTGTGTCCTGGTGCGTTGAAAGAAGATATGGTTCAGGGCCAGCTGCTTCCATTGCCCATCATTCAGTTCCGATGCTCAAATCCCCTTTTCCAGAGCCTCAGATTCAATGATGGGAAGTGAACGTTATGGGCAATGTACGAAGAAATCTATAATGGGGACTAATATGGTAGGAGCTATAATTGGTGACACTGCTGCACAGGTTTCATTATGAGTAACCGAAATGTCATTTCAGCAGTCTTTATACTCAGTTGGACGTGTTGTTTCATTAAAGAAAATCCCAGGGCAGTTGTAATTGAGAGAAGGGTGTGTGGGGTGCTGCAAATCAGAGAATGCCCAGCTCATCATTAATGCTACACCATGTGAATTTTTCTCCCCCACTCAGAGGATATTAAAGTTTACTTTGAAAATATATTGGACTGCAGCAGTTTATATGGCTGTCTGTGATAGCCTTGCTTGTTATGTATATGCGATTTGTGGTGTATTAAATATGTATAATACAGTTAATCAAAAGGGCAAAGCTTCATTGCCAAATGGCGTGCTGCGGAGCCTGAAGTCCGATAAAAGGAGAGAACATTAATTAGGGAGAACAGGGTTCCTCTCTAGCGTCTCTTATTAAATTACTGTTTGGATTAAGATCAAAAATTCATTACTGCGTGCAGTCAGAGCTGGGACAGTGATAGGGGAGAGGAGGAGGAGGGTGGGAGGGAAAGAGAGTGAGTGGAAAAAGAAAGGGGAACAGAGTGAAGCGGGGAAGGGTTGCAGCCAAACCGGTCTGGCGGGTGTCAAAGACCTTGCAACAGTAGAGTACGCAGTTTACCATTGAGACGTATCTCTGGCTGGGTTAACCGTTTACGTGCCAGGTGCCCTGAATAAAGTAGACGTCCGCTCGGCGTGCCAGAGAACACAAAGAACGAGCACGTGTACGCGGATCAAAGAGCGGCTTGAACTCGTTTGTGCATTTCCCTAAAATTGCCTTTAACAACATTTCTAGCAGAGTTCCTAATTAGGAGCCCAGGCTGGATCAGAGGTCCATACACCCACCCACCCACTCACCCACCGCCACCAATTATGATGCCACTTCACGTTATGTGATCTGCAGAACCCTAAAGGCTGGGAGACAGCAGCGCACAGTTAGGAATGACTTCCTGTGAGCTGCTGAAAATCCAGCCCTGTGCTAGATTATTATTCCATCTTCGGAGTCTTGCCATGCAGTGTCACTATTTTGTATTAAATGTTAAAGGCCGCAAACCTGCAAAGAATAAGGCTAGTTTTCTACTAGTCAGGAGCACGATCCCAAAATCTGTTCCTTCGCACGTAGCTGTAATCTCCAAGAAGCCTGAGAACAAATCCGGTGATCGAAAAAAGTTAAACTCAAAGGTATTTATGTTAAGGTTGTGATTGGACTGAAGTTTAACGTGTCCGATGTGTCACCTCTCCAGGCTGTTTGGGCACAGCGGGGCCTGCAGCGCTTGTGGACAGTCCATCCCTGCCAGCGAGATGGTGATGAGGGCACAAGGAAATGTGTACCATCTCAAGGTGAGAATTGCCTTCAGAGCTAGACCATGGAGTCTGTGTGTATATTTAGACGTTGTTCGGACATCAGCATATCTGTGGTAGTGGTACAGGGCTTCTGCATAGTCAGTGGGTACGCCAGTCCCAGAGTAATGGTCTAATTTTGGCGCCTATACCTGTAGTCAGCTAATCCTTAATTATGAAGCGCCTATCTGCACGCAGCTTTCTCTCAAGTTAATGAACGAACAGAAAGCCATCGAACAGAGCGGTTGTATGCAATTCAGTAACAGTCCGGGAAGGTCAGAGGAACACTGGTCATCGCCTGCATTTAAAGGGTCCGATTTAATATCTCTCTCGCTCAGCTCTCGTTCTTTCGCCTGCAGTGCTTCACCTGTGCCACCTGCAGGAACCGTCTGGTGCCAGGCGACCGATTCCACTATGTGAACGGCACAATCTTCTGTGAGCAGGACCGGCCCGGAGGAGGCTTGCTCAGCTCCCACCTCACCCCGTTGCAAAGCAACTCCCTCCTGCCTGACCAGAAGGTAAGACCTTGGTGGGAGTGGGCGAAGTGTTTGTGGCGTAGAACAAATTGTGGGTCTGTGCTTCAACTCTGCCTTTTTGGTCATACGGTTAGAGCTGCGGTGCTTTGCAACATAAACCCTTTTTTGTTTTGTTTTGTGGACAATATTATTAAAACCAGAAGATGGTTGCTGGATCTGGAAAGTTTTTTTTTTTTTTTTTTTTTTTTTTTTTGCAAATGATCTTGATTAGTGCAAAACCAGCATCGGTGATAAAGGCTAACAAGTTGCTTCTTTCTCAAACTTGAACCAGTTTAGATGTCATTTGTGACCCTCTTCATCTCTGTCATCTAGGTGTGCTGAGGTGAGCAGGGCTGCACCGCCCAGTGTGCCTTCTACTCCTTCCTATTCGTCCTCGTCACCCCTCAGCTCCTGTGTAGCTTCGTCCTCCCAGTCAGATTGATTTTCAGTCCCTCCTCTGGACAGCTCTGTCACGCGATTGCCAATGCCACCACCTGTCCTGGAGTCAAGATGGGATGTACGCTAGATGGTGAGGAAGAGGCTGAAGTTGATTGTGATACAGGCCCACCGCAGTCGTATCTTTATCATGGACTTCTAGAGTATCTGCATTTCCTCCACTGGCTACACTTGTGGCCACAGAAGTTCTGTTTTCAGGCTGGTGTCAGTGTTTCATTTAAGAAAAAAAAACAAAAAAAACACGAGACCCGAGAATATACAGGACGCAAAGTTGTGGTCTCAGTGTCTAGTATTGTTCAATGTGTTTTATATCAAGTAAGTTATAAAAGGGGACCATGTGGGGGGTGCGTTGTACCTGATCTTGTGGTGCGTTTTTTTTTGTTTTTTTTCCCCCTCCGCTCCTCCCCTCTCCTTAATTCTCATAAGTAAACTGTACAGTCTTCTAATCCAGATATACTATTTTCTAATCATGCAAATGTGCCACAGTTCTCAAATTACATGTCTTTCTAGACTTTTTGTTTTTGTTTCTAGTTGTACTGTCATTTATTAATAAGCAGTTTGTTATTTGTGAAAAGAGGTTAATAAAATGCAAATAAAATGGTACGTTTGCATGACTGGAAAAGCATCGGTAGGTCATAAATACAAATGGATTCTGGACTAGGTTACACTGATCATTGAATAGAATTAAGCTCATTCAGGCTGGACAGTAAAACTGTACATTTTCTTGTGATATTGTTGTGTATGTGTGTGTCCTGTTTTTCAAGCAGAGGCACGTTTAAAACAAAAAAGATATTAAATATCTATATAGTTAAAGAAAAAAAAAAGTACTTATTAAATTACTATAATCAAACTGTCTCACGTCTTCAGACTTTTTTTTTTTGGGTATTTTATATATCAACATGTTTGAGGATGATTGGTCTTCACTTGATTAAATGGATCATGTTGGTGTGTGTTTGTGTAGCAGGGCGTGACAAATGGCCCCTCTGCTGAAAGGTAGGGCAGCTCCTGGCTCTGAAAAGCATGGCCGATTACCCTCAGGAATGGAGCTCAAACACTTGAGCCCCGGCCATTACAGAAAGCAATTAAAAGCACGGCGTGCTGGAGGCCGGGCTTTCAGGACCATTCGGAGCCTGACGTGGCCTGATCTGGAGCCGGGCTAATTAAAAAGGGAGGGTCTGCTTTCAGGGCGTCCAACAGCAGCACGTACTTGTTTACTGTCTGCTGCTGGAGCAAAACTAGAGACGTAGACGTTTTCTTCATTCCCTCACCTTCCACTTACCTAGGGCCTGCTTATCCCCCCCCCCAATTACTAGTAGGACCTTTACTCTAATGATTTAAGTATGTCTTTCACAAAGGCCTGAGCATTTTAATTGTGTTTTTTTTGGCATCAAAATGCACTCAGACCTTGTTTATTTAAATGGCTAATTAAGCCCTTTTTTTAACAGCTAACTCTGGCTCGCCATCACAAGGTGCTCCTTTCCAATCAACTTTTACTACACTTCCACCCCCCCTCCCTCTGCTTTTTAAGGCTTTTTTTTTTTACCCTGACAGTTCGGTCTGAGAAAAATGAAAAACAAACATGCCTCCATTACGAGCAAAAGTAGCCAGCTGTGACTTCTCACATAAATGTTCTTAAGCATCTCCTGCCATGAACAACAAGGCGAGTCGCGGCGCCCGCCCTGACCGGACAATTAGTTCACAATCAAAATAGATCCAAGTATGTTTTTCTTGCACTTATCTGACATCCAAAATAAGTTAAAACAGATGACGGAATTTCCAAAATACACATTTAAGCCTTGATTCATATCTGCCCTGCTAGGCCGTAGGTTTTCATTAGTCACGGTTTCGGCAGTTTAATGCTTTTCGTGACGTGAGTTACTCATCGCTGCGCTCTTCATTGACAGCTGAGATAAGAGGTGGAATGCGGCGCAGGTCCCACAGCGGGTTCTGCAGTCGGTAGGAGTTTGCCTGCGCTCACAAAATTTTGAAAGGCTCATTAAAGCCCCTCGAGACTTTCTCTCGCTGCAAATGCAGTGTAACATGAGAAGACATCCCCTGGATGACCCGCTAGAGCGAGTAACCTCCTTGCACACTGGGTGAAGGGTCACTGCTGGTGATGAACCCTAGTAAATGTCTGGTTTTATTGTTGTTTTTAATAATTATAATTATTTCCTGCATGGCAACACGCCCATCCTCGGCACGGCAGGTTAGCATACTGCCCATGTCTATCGCTGCTGCGCTCACCATTAATTTCTGTTAAAAAAAGTACCAGATAAAGTTTATTACCAAATGCCAATTATCCGAATTTTATTTATATCAATATCTTAATAAGCACATGGGTCTGATCACAGAATCCCAGGGCAGCCTGACGTACGCTTCATTCACTTCACATTCAAACCAGTCAGGCCTCAACTGTGTATTACTAATTAGCTTGACATATTGAAAACCCAATTAGCGCATCTTGCAAAAAATATCGCTGTGTTGCTCTGCCAGCTTTGCGAGTGAAGAAAACTTTTCAGACGCCCTGATTGCAATGTGCCGTCCTCCTTGAATAAGTACTTTTTTCCTTTTCAAAATTCACTAATTAATCAAATTAACACATGCAAATTGGTGTAATTGCATTGTTTCCTCACCTCATGTTGTGTGAAGAACGAGAAGGAAAAAAAAAAAAAAAAGACACTGAGATATTTTTACCAGCAGATGACACAGAGGCTCACTCCTCAGACCTTCAGTTCAGTTTCTCCAGCAGGAGCCCTCCACCACATTCCCCTTTCCTCAAATTCGGGGCCTACAGACCCTCAGTTACTCCCACCACCATGCCACCTTGTCCCCACTAGGAAACAATGAGGATATAATTATAGTTGCCAAAATAAGCCCCACACAGCAATAAACTACTACCAATGTGGCAAAATGTTGCACTGAAAACACTTAACAGTGGGCTTGTCAACTGAGAAAAGGAGCTCATTGCATCACATCTAACTGGCTAAGCAGGTGTGTATTGCAATAGAAACCTGGCATTTTTCAGGTCCAGGGCCCTCTAGGCTGTGAGCTGGTTCTGTGTGACCTGGATTCTAATGACTCAGGCTGGTCTACTTCTGTGGTTTCTCTTTTAATTTACTTTGTCCTGCAGCTCTTTAAAAGGTACATCTGTTAGGTTCTGTGGCCAAAACCATGCTGGACAGTCAAGAGAGAAAGAAATATGCCTACATAATCAGCCTACACGTGGCCATTCAAAGATTTGGTGTTCTTTAGAGAAAAAATACTGACCATTGTACATGTTGTAGATCGCTATTGCATCTGTAAATGACAGTCAATGAATGGAAAATCTGCATGAATGTAGAGAGTCCCATTATCAGCAACAATTGGTGCTGAGTTCCAATGAATGTTGTGTTCACTAATCCAGGTCACTATAAAATGCTGGCTGATTATTAGAAAACCCTTTTGGAATAATCTTAGTACACATGAAAACAGTTGCATTGATTAAAAAAATTATGAAACCAGCAAAATTCACATTAGTCCAGTATCTGGTGTATCAGTAAATGTGGCTTTGACAGTAACATAATTTTTGACTGTCTTGTTCATTCAGTCATTAAATTTTCTTCATGGGAAAAGGATATTTCTAAATGACCCTGAACTTTTGAAGGGTAATGTAAAGCTGGATAAGGTGTGGCGTTGCTGGCAAGACATGGGGGGGCGAGTCAGGACTCATTAGTGTGACTCATTAGCAAACGGCTCAGCTCTTGACCGTCACGTCACTTAATCAGAGGTGGGCCAAGTGCAAATCCAGACTAAGCTAAAGCTTCAGACAACGAGGGCTTAGTTTCCTGAAAACATACTAGTGCATATAAGGAATAATATCATGAAAAAGGTAATTTATCTTCTTATGCGTGATATGAATTGCATATGAACAATATTCTTATTTTGACGTTCAGTACTTGGCTTGGCTGGGGATGAGGGGTTAAAGGTTTACCCTTTTGAATTAAATGACCTCTTATACCATATTTTTGCTATGCTCTAGTATGCAGGGGTAAAAAGAGACGTTGAACCATCATAGTACAACAATGCTTTTTTGGAAAGTGTCCCCAGTGGAGTAGTGGCTCCATGACTGGGCTCATCACCTCTGCTCGTAATGACCTATACCTGGGATGAGGTGGCATTGGAGAGTTCATATCATGGGGCCCTAGACCACAGCTCAACGCGTTGTAGCGCCATGGTGTGGACACATTAACGAAAATTGCAAGGGTTCCATCAAACCAAGGACTGAGAACTTTCTCTGCTAGAGCATGACTGATAGATACAGATCACAGTTATTTGATCTATTTCAGGAGATGAATGCTGCCCGGGCTGCCAATGAACTCAGAAAAGTGACATTACACCCTGAGCATTATGGGTAGTGATGAAAGAGGTGGAGGGGTGGTGGCAATTCTATCCAATCAGAATGCTTTGAATAATTAAACTGATCAGCTTAATTAGCTCAATTAAGTTGATTTGACCACGGAACATGGCCATATGGCAAGAGGAAACAAAAGAGGGGGGAACTAATTAAAAGTAAAATAATGAGGATTTTAATTAACCAGTTCCCCAGACGTCAGCAAGCGGGGATCTGGAGCCATAATTAAAAAGTGCTGTGGTGCTGGCAACATTTCTCCCCCTATTTTAATAACTGTGAGGGGCTCCATCCATCTAATTAAATCTGTAAATGAATTAGCAACATCGAGGGTCCTCGCTTGATTTTACACCCCACCTCCCACCTGCACTTCCCAAGCAACACACACAGACACACACACAAGCCACACGCTCACACACTTTTTTCATCCCGACACGACGACTGCTAATGAAATGAATCATTATTGATACACTGTGGTAAAGTGGCGTCAGTTTACTCATGAAACCTGCAGACGGTTCCTAATTTTACTCCGAAAGCTCAGATGCAGTTTCAGGGTGACTGGATACCTGCAGTGCCCCTTCTCAGTCTCACAAACACTCTGGCCTGAAACGTTCTGTTATTGAAGAGCATTCTTCAGTATGCCACGTAATGAGAAATATCCCAATCATCACTTAATGACTCAGGAAGGACACAGTGCTTGTGTTGTAATAACATTATACCCCCATTATACTGCCTTCCACATATGATACCAAGTTGGCTTTGCATGGAGGCATTTTTGTGACTCATGGCCGAGTGTACTTTTCCAAGGCAGCATCTGGGGCCTCTTTCCAGACCTAATCCTCGCCATTAATTGTGTGGGTTCGCCTTCAATTATCACGGTGGCAGTTTGTCCTACTGAACTCCGGAGCCATGCTGCGAATTAATTGCACTGCTTCAGATGCACTCTTATTTCTCCTGTGTAATGTGGAGCACCGTGTCCTCATTTACAAAGGACACTACACTGACTTTATTGCTCCAAACACAGGGCACCCAACACAGCAGTTTCTCGCAACTTCTAAACAGCTCATACAACCTGGACCAAAATTTCTTGTGGCATACACTGCAATGAAACAAACTTTCAATTATTACATTTTCAGCATTTATTTGTCATGATTGAACTATGCACAGAAGGCTTCAGATATGCACTTAGATTTTTTGGTATAATCTGTATTTCTATGCATTTCAAAAGAAAAGCTTATGACTAGAATTACACAATTGTATTTATTATAACAATAGATTTGTGGTAATTTAGTACAAATGGAGTTAAAATTAGCAAAATATGTATTTCATTATACAATCACTTCTTACACATTTTGTGAAAACAAGGGATGTACGTAGATATGTATTTGTGTGTGTGTGTGTGTGTGTGTGTGTGTGTGTGTGTGTGTGTGCTTGTCCTGTTGAGAGACTGAGACTCTCTCAGCATTAGGTCAGGCCAGGCTGGCTGTGTAACTGCTCTTCTGCTCTTATATGACCTTGTCCTGTGGCTCGGAGCTGCAGAGCCGCACTGTGGAGCAGCAGGTCTCAGGTCAGCTGAGGGGGGAGCGGCCCTGACCCCAGGAGCTAATTAAGGCAGACAAGAGCACTAATGAGGCCCGGCCTGATCAAAGGCCTGTGGCAGCTGAGTTGGGGGGGGGTCTGTTTACATGAGTCACTGTCTGTAATTGGGGGGGGGGTCTTGGACAAGCTGCTCCTTTAGTCAGAGAGTGAATACCCTCACTCTGCTATGGGAACGAAGCCCCACTGTCTCCGTCTCTCTCACTCAGTCAGATGTCCACCAGGCTTCTGGTGACATTAGTTGCTTCTGTTGTAACCTTGAGGGCCCACCCTCTGAAAACTTTCTCAAACTTTACATATTCTGAGAGGGGGTGGAGAAGACTTTTAACATGAGCACTGTGCATTTCACTACAAAATAAGTTACAGTTAGACACGGTTGTGTTAGAATTTTTATGGAATTAATCCATTAAGGATGAATGTTGAACAAAATAGATTTTCTTCTAGATATTGTTGCAACCAAATTTCTGGACTATAAATAAACACTGTGTCCAATAGTGTAGATAAGAAAGTGCTGTACTGTACATAGCTGCACAGAGTGAGAGGTGTGCTGGAGAACGGGCCACCTGCATGCTTGGCGGGGTGTGGGAATGTCCAGCGCAGCCTGACCCCGCTGCGCCTCCCATGGCTGCAGGAAAAACTCGTTATCTGAGAAATCCCTGCTAATTACGCCTGCTGCTTTCACACACACATGCACACACACGCACACACACACACACACACATACACACACACACACACACACACACACACACACACACACACACAGACCCTAAGGCTTTCATGGTAAATGAGATCCTGTGACACAGGAGTAAGATTTGAGTGAGGGTCATTAGACCTAAAAAAAAAGTTGTCAGTTTCTTTGTACTGTCGTGCAAGAGCTTTATTTGCCACCACTTTTCTGAATGCTTTATTTGGACATAACAGAGGTAAAGTAATGGGTATTCTATTCTATTCTATTCACAAATTCAGTGTCAGTTTCAGTGATTTTTGTATACCATCTTACAACATAGATGAAGAAAACAAAATATCCTCTTCCTACCCGCCCTCTCTCTCTCTTTCTCGCTCTGTGGTGGAGGCTGTTCGCCAGCCCTGCTCACTGTGGGACCAGGAGGAACACGGGCCTTCATTAGCACCCCCTAATTAGGAACAGATGCAATTTGCAGCACGGGGCCCTCAACATGCAGCCCAGGCCTTTACTGAAGCACCTCTCTCTCTCTCTCTCTCCAACACGGCTACACACACACACACACGCACGCACATGCACACACAGTCTTTCTCCCCTCTCATTTCTCTCTCTATCCTTTCTGCCCCTGACCCATTCTTGTTTATGTTCCAATTTAACCCTACTTTTGGAAGTGTCACTCAGTCTCTCTCCCCCTCTATCTCTGAGAAGCGCACATACATGCCTCACACTAACAGGGTCTGTGGGCATATGTGTAATTAAAAACACTTCCAACTCCATTAGACTGAGCAGCTCCCCGCATGCTCAGGCTCCCTTCACATTTTCGGCTTTCTCGCTCAGCCTCAGACTCACTCTCCCTTCACCCGTTGCCACACTAGCCATCCGTGAGGCCACTATGAACAGCCTCTTTCTCCGAGACTCAGACCCAAACCGCTCCCATTCCAGTCACACCTCTCCTTTCCAGCACTGCTTTAGCCTCTTACTGGCAGCTTCCTATTTGCAAGATGAAATGTATGATATTAGGTGGGTGGTGGCTTGTGTTTGTGCTTGTGAGTGTGTGTGTGTTATAATGTTTGCTGCGGCAGACATCCCTGTGGGAATTCAAAGGAAATTCCTGGCATATTTATCAGGGTTAAAGAAGGCTAAAACTGTTGGTGGATGAAACACTACTTGCTTTAACACCACTCCTGCTTGACGTCACACCTATATTTTTTTATTTTGAACCTTTTCCCTTAAGGTCGTGACCAAATATCTTTGTTTAAATCCTTTTTCACGCCATATCTCTCTGTGCATGGCTCGCTCTCTTTCTTTCTTTGTCACCCACAGAGACCCTCAGTTTTTTCCATTATAATCCTGCAGCAAAATTAGTCTTCAGAGAAGCCTTGACCACAGGTTGATATGGAGAATGGTTTCACCACTCGCCTATTACAAACTATCAAGACACAGTCACGGCTACTCTGTAATGGAAACAAAGTTAATCATAGCTCTCTCTTTCATTCTGTCCGGCCCAATCTGGTGGACCGGCTGTGTTTTGTTACCAGTCTCAGTGGAGTGGAGAAGGCCTCGGTGGAGCCGCTACCAGCATTCCCGCAACCTTACACCCCTCCGCCCCCTCCATCCCGTTTCCCAAGCCTCCTGTCACAGGGAGGCAGTCCAGACACAATATCGCTAATTGCCCTTTAAAGTCGACACACAGCACCCAGGCCAAAGGCCTTAATTAGACACCTAAAAATAAAGAAGGGACTTTATGGGGGACGTGGGCAGTTTGGGGAATGTTTTAATGAGGAGGCTGTGCTGAGAATAGTGTTACAGTCATTTGTTGACTCAGGCCGCACCCCTCTGTGCCATCCAGCCCTGCCTGCCCTCGACTTCTCCACCCAGTCACTCCACCCCTTTGCCTGCTGACTGTGGGCACAGAGTGCATAATGCAAAGCTGGTCACCCCAGGGCTGCTTTTTAATCCTACGTCTGTGGTGTGCTCTGCCGCTCCAGTAAATCGTGTTTTTTTGCACAGAAGTCTAAAAGTTTTTCCACTTCTGTAACAGTGCTTTCTCTCCCTCCCCGGGAAGGCTAATGTTCTGGCATAATGACTCTTTAATAGATGCTGCAGTCAGAGCTCTTTAACTTTATTGCTACTGGAGCTGACACCCCAAAAAACACCCCAAAGCGTCCCCAATCAGCTGCGTTGAGACACGGCAACACATTCTTCCAGTTCCCTCATCCTACCCATGACCTTTTAGACATGTTTTAGTGATATTTTACTGGCTAGGATGCTAACAGGTTAGAAAGAGAGCATTGTCCTCACAGAACTGGTTCATACGTGAATGCCACTGCGGACCACTTTTGAACGAATGTGTCTGAAGAGGAACACTGTTGCAGAAATAGATTTTGGTCAGTCATGTTTATCTCAAATGAATTAGATTAGGATGAGAGCTGCTGGAATAATGTCACCTCTGTTTCTGCTTTAATCTCCCCTCCGAGGATGGTTCCTGTCGTCTGTTCCTTGGGGCTTTGTGGTCTCCTCGCCACACAGCTGGTCTTTGTGAAAGGGTGGAACTACAGGGGAGATAGCTGGATATCTGACCATCCGTTTGACCATCCGTCCCCAGTTTCTCTGTCTTTATCTGTCTGCCCCACTTTGTCTGCAACATCTCACCGCAAACTGTCAGTCTGTTCAGAGGACCACTTTAGAAGGACGCTAGTCTGGTTTCCTGTTTAAGATTTTGTTTTAAACTCTGAAACGAGAATGAAAGGATAGATGAGATAGGAGCAACCGTTTCCTACTGTGGGAATGGCAGTGGCAGTTTATTGAGCTGCCGACATGTTTTCATTGAGTCAGAAGAGCTCAGCAGTCCTAGTTACTTAGCCTTCCTGAGTAAAAAAAAAAAAAAAAAAAAAAAAAAGAACAAATGGGACCGCAGGGGGAAAAAAATCAAATGCAGAATCTAATTTGTAGGTCTCATCATTTCCTTGAGAACGCGCCGCTCTGTAAACACATCACTTAAAGCCATGTTTGGTAATCTAATTGAAATGTATTGTGCAAGTCGCTGGAGGAAAATTGCTCACAAGCTTCAGAAGTGATATGGGCCCCCAGGGAAACATAACTGGATAACCAGAAGAAATCACAGCTCGCCATTTACATGTAAAACGTTCTTTTATTTTTAGCTTCGCTCATGAAATATGCCACTGTAAAATGTATTATATAGAGACCCCCTTAAAAACACATCAGGCTATAAAAAAAACAGGTTGGTTTTAAACTACAATAACACCTTGAAATGTTGAAATTGGATTTTGGATCATCAGCAGGATCCACTACTCGACAAAAAATATGAACAAAGTCTTCCAAAATCTCAAGGAGCCTCAGGTTCCCTGAGCCAAGAGACTTCTCCACCAGCTCTCTGTTTCCTTCCAGCTGCCTGTCTTCCCCATTCTTGTGTCCTCTCTCAACTTTGTAACGGGAGAGTTAGTCCGTCTCTCTGCTCTGCTTGGGATTGGCGGAACTGATTACCATTGCAGGGACAATTAGCGGCGCGCTGAATGAAGAGCACTGAAAATAAACCGCGTCGTCATTATCGGCCCATTGAACCAGGGCGAGCTCCTCAGTCCCCATAAAGAGCGCATGCCTTTAATGAGGCTCTTTAGCATGAACACTAATACTTGGTAAGGGCCCAAAGTCTCGTTTCACCAGTCCCAGCGGCACTTCACATAAAAGAGAAACATTGTTATTTCTCTCCCAAGATGGACTTTTACTGTGGAACTACAACCTTTCACAAACATACTTCTCGCGGCCATTACTGACAATTAGCTGCCTAACTAGGTCATATTTACATTCACATTCATCATGGAAGTGTGTAACGGTATGTTAAATACATTGACTTAATTCATATATAATGGATGTAGGATTGCCATACTGGCAAAATAGAACAAAGTGTACCCTGAACATCCATGTTGTGGCATTAGTCAAGTTTTGGGGGGAAATATAGCTAATCTAATCACTGTAGACATAAGGAGGGCCTTGACCAGGTCAGGAGTTTGGGTGGGGGTGTTTTACTGAGAGAGATGTCTACAATAGAGCACAAGAGATCTAAATCAGTGCACACATGGCTCTTGTTACAAAGTGGGTAAAAAGAAGAAAAATGGAATATGGAAAAACTGGCCTGAACCTGCTGTGTCTGTTGTCACAAATGCAACCTCAAATTCCTTCTTCTTAAGTAGACACTTGTGCTTTTGTAAATGCAGTAGTGTTAGGGTCTAATGTGAGTAATGGAGTAAAGCCAATTCATTCCAGTTACTTGACTTGCCAAGTTTGTCCATAATCAAAGCAATAAAAGTCCTTTGCTTTTCCCTTCAGGATGTAACACATATCCTTAGACATCAATCAACAGATACATGAACATAAGCAGAACTAAGAAAAGGTGAAAATTGAAGGCTGCAGTCCTTCATTAAGTTGTTTCTTACCATGAGACCAGTTTTTTTTTAACGTGTCTTAGCTGTGATTCTATTATATCATCAGTTGTTATAGTTGACAAAGAATTGCCTGCAGGGTTGACCCAGCAAAAGAGAAGAGAAGACATCCAGTCTTATCTCTGTTGCACAGAGTCTTTCATTTTACCTATACAAGGGAAGGCAATGGATCCATAGTGGCCAGAAACCTTTCATGTGGTGAAAATATAGATTCTAGTTGTATTTTATTTTGTTGAGAATAGACTGTGCTCCGTGCTCAGCATGTGCTCCAAATATCAGAGGCCACGTGGCCATGTGCATCTGTTCTTGTCCGGTTCCTGATACTAGAAATCTGTACAGAGCACAGGGCAGTGAGGCTTGTGAGGTGTGTGACCAGCTGACACTTCTGCTGAGACCACACACATCTGCTCAGCTCTACTCAACTCACTTCACACATAATCCCTGAATTTCCTGCAAAATTCCAGCAACACGGTCTCTCAACCTCTCTCTGGCCCACTTTCCGTTTCTCTCACATTAATCTCCATATGTCTCTATCTTCTTTTTTTAACTCCATGCCAGCTTTTTTTTCCTATACTCACATATACAAAGACACCTGGCCATTGCCCAAGAATGGAGGAAATAAAAGAGAGTTTTATAGGAAACCTTCCTCTGGGGAGTTCTAAATTAGTGCCCCAACTGGATTTACAACACGTGTTCTCCACTTTAGGCCATTTCCAGTTTGCTCGATAGCACAGGCGTAAAGTTGACGTGAGATGTGTTGAAATACAACCTTGTCTTTATGGTAGCTTGGATCACAGCCCTACTGCAGGTGGACAGACCACAAGGGCTTGTGCGTGTGTTGGGTAACACTTCAGTCACTGATTGGAATCCGATCAAACATACCGTCTCATACGATCATACACAATGAGGTGGTAGCAGGGCTAACAGCAGATCATTTAATCAAACAACATCACTATGCTGAGCTAGCACCCATTTAATGACTGTTTCACTATTTAATTTGTCTCGTGACATTGATTAGAATTTATATTGTAATTCAACAAATAGTTTCTTTCATAGAACTAAATTAGACACAAACTGTGTATATGAAATAATCAATTCTTTGTTTCTTGTCTATTTGTATGTATGTATGTATATGTATGTATCTATGTTATGAACTGAACTTGGACAAGGATATGTATTTGAATATGTTAGGACATTTATCTTGTGCATATTTAACAAAATTGCATGCACTCAGATAATGACATTTATATAGTGGCCAAAATGAGACATAATGAAATTACCCAGTTGTTGGCACTTTATGATTGAAAAAGATCACATGACATTCAGCATGGTTGAGGACTGAATAAATAAATGAATAAAATAATTATCTGTTTTTGATGTTGCATGATATCTGCACCTGTGGAGGAAAACAAGACAGCTACAAAAATATTTTTCTGTGGTACTTCAGTGTGATATGTAAGGTGCCACTGAGGTGCCACTGAGCAAAGGACCATCCCCACACACTGCCCCCCGGGTGCCTTTCATGGATGCCCACTGCTCACCAACAGTAATGGTTAAAAGCAGAGGACATATCTCCTTGTGTGCACGTGTGCTGTGCTGCAGTGTTTCACACTGACAATCACTTCACTTCAAACATTTGGATTATGCTTTGTTGTAATTGTACTTGCGTTTGATTTTATTGTAATGTTTATCATTTTTTGAAGAGAACATGCCTATTCCATTTCATCTCTACAATCAGCCTGTTCAGCATCCAAATGTGGTCACGACTGACCTTCAAAAGGATGACACAAAAAGCAGACCACAAGGCAGCAGGCCATAAAACCACCATCCAACCAATCAAGCATTTGGCTCTGATCTAACAAGCCCATAATCCTCAGCATAAGATGCCTAACCAGTCTTGGGGACCCTGAGGAGCATGAGTGGCCTGAGTTCTATGGTCTGGGCAGGGAACCAACAGAAGGAAATGCCACAACCAGGCCGTCCGGTGAACCCTTTCACCTCTCATTCTCTCATCCCCTGCAGGCCTGTCCCTTATCACTTCTCATCTGGGGCAATTAAACTTCCTGCGGGAAAAGAGAGGAGGAGCACGCAGCAAAGCTGGAGCATGTGAAGGGAGGCAGTGGAGGTGACGCTGGTGTCACACCCTCGCATTGAAATGCAACGGCGGAACTGCTGGGAGGTTTCAATAAAAAGTTAAATTGTGTAGGTGAGGCTCCACTTACGGCGCTGGAGCTAATTGGCTATAAATGAGTCCATCTGGTTTCATTTGCAGCTCTCAGAGGCAGCAGGGGGGCGGAGAGATTGGGAGGCCTGCTGGGGGAAGGGGGCTGGGGGGTGCTTTATTCCCCAGTTAACCCCCTCTGCTCCATGCAGGCACATGTTAAAACGTGTCATCACGTTGACCACAAAACACAAGGGCCATTTTCGCCCTGTAACGTTCGGCAACGTCACTTGTTCAAAGCCTCCCCTCTCAGACTCCACGAGAAGCATCCACATTTGCAGGTGAGTGGAAAAGAGGCGAGCGAGAAGGAGCTCACAGGGATAAGAGGAGGGCTGTGTTTAAGACCTGACGAGTGACGTTTAGAAAGCAATGTGTGTGTGTGTGTGTGTGTGTGTATGTGTGCTCGTGCATGTCAGGGGCTTCTCACAGATTGCCAGTTATTTTCTTTACCCAGGCAGCTCAATCAGGTTCTGTGTGTTTGCGCAGCTTGTTAATCAACGTGTGTGTGATTACCCCTGAGCCTCGCTGATCAGGCGCTGCTGAGCCCAGCCAAGGCTGCCCCCCCTCGGCCCTTCCCCACGGCCAGTGTGCTGACTGATGTCTTTGTGCCAGTATGCTCCGCCAACACAGGAACCCCACCTCACACAGCTCCCCCTAGAGGATTATCTGGACAACACACTCGCTGTGTGTGTCTGTGTGTGTGTCTGTGTGTGTGCATGTGTGCGTGTGTGAGTTTTCCCAACAATGTGCCAGTTGCAGCTGGTCATTTCATAGTTCTACTTTCTAAGTTTGGGGAGGGTTCTGGAAGGGTTTTCTTCGAGACTCGCTGTTTGTGCTTTTGGGCTGTACAAGACATAAATGTTGTTTTGTTCTTGATGTCGTACTTTAAATGGCTCGTGGCCATGTTCTGTTTGTACACACATTTCCGTTAAAATGCCATAACTGGCTGCGGCATTACATCATGCTTCACGCTAATTCAGGAACATCCATCATACTCCCATTGTTGTGGAAACATATTTTCAGTGACTTCTGTGCCATGTACTAGTGAAGCTCTCTTTGCCTCAGTATTTGAGGTTGATGTTGATGTAAGGAAGCCAACCTTACAGGACAAGAGCAGATGAAGCCGCTGGATAAAGTGACAAAGGAAAAACCGGGAGTGACCTTGACCATAACGCACAAACATAGCCATCCTGGGGAAGTGCACATGGTCATGGATTGGTCAGGAGGCAAAGGATGTTTGTTTTGTTCAGGTATCAGATTAAAATCCACTGGTAATGTCATTGTTTTTCTTTGTTCTAGTGAAATAACATGATCTTTCTTGTAACTACTGATTATAAGTTGCTCTGGATAAGGGGGTCTGATAAATGCTGTAAATGTAAATATAAAGAAATTTCAACACAAATTGTTTAATTGCAATGGCATTAGTCAAAATACTGTACAAATATTGAAATATCACAATTTGAAATGTTGTAATTCTGAATTGACTTTGAGCAGTGGTGGCCTAGCGGTTAAGGAAACGGCCCCGTAATCAGAAGGTTGCCGGTTCGAATCCCGATCCGCCAAGGTGCCACTGAGCAAAGCACCGTACCCACACACTGCTCCTCGGGCACCTGTCATGGCTGCCCACTGCTCACTCAGGGTGATGGGTTAAATTCAGAGGACAAATTTCACTGTCTGCACCTTGTGCTGTGCTGCTGTGTATCACGTGACAATCACTTCACTTTATATTCTAAAATCTATTTTCAATCAATAATTTATAGCTTACTGGTTCCATAAAAACCTTCAAAGCAGCATCCCGAAATCTAAGGCTACAATATCGCAATTTGTCTTGATGCACATTGTATAATGAGATTCTTGCCAACATTGGGCCCTACAAAATTCTAATGGTTTAAAATGTGTGTGGTTTTCTGAACCTGTTAACATGAAAGCAAATGAAGTTATTAAGCCAGATTCAGAAACAAGCGATTTTGAGACAAGGCGAGAACCTGTATCACCAATTAATCTGCTAATTAAAACATCCTCAGTTTCAGCACTCCAGTGCTGTTGTTGCTCTTCTCAGAAGGTTTGACTTATACTTTCACCCTATGTGGACACACACAATTGTTTGTGCGCGTGTGTCTGGAGAAGAAAATAGCCAGCAGCCGCGGTTCATCAAACCTCAAGAGGGACTCTGAAGCAACCATTAAAATGCCAAAAGGAAGGTGTGCAACAGCACTGTTCACTTTCATCGCTCTTCCTCATCCTCTTCCTCACCTCCGCAGCTGGAGAGAGCAGAGAGCGGCATTATTTGCATAAGCTGCGAGTCCATGGTGCTAATGAGCAGTAAGAGGTAATTAGCGCGGGGCTCAGGTTAAAACAGGGAGCCCTCGTTATCGGAATCGGCGAGACAGGCGGTCTGGGCCTCAGATGTTGGTGCGGGGCGGGATGTTTTGGGGGTTAGAAATGGTGAGATGTAAAAGATCAGGGGAGCAGCAAGGGTAGAGTATCGGTGACAGAGTGATGACACCCTCCATTTGCACCCAGCTTGCGACTGGCTCCGTTTTTTTGTTCCTCTCTTCCTCTCCTGCACCCTCTTGCTCTCCCCCGATTTTGGATGCTGTTCAGAAACGGATTAGAGAGCGGTAGAGGTGTGATGGTGAATGGTGACCTCAAAGTCTTGCCCCTGTTTTTGCTTTGTGTACTCACAAATGCGGACAAAAGAGGGGATGTCAGTGGAAAAGAGCCTAAACGCCCCAGTTATATCTGTTTCCCCCGAACACAGAAGCCGGACACAGCACCGGGCTGCGGGCCGATAGTGGCCCTTATCAAGGCTATCGCTCCCTCTTCCTCCAACAGAGCTCCTCACCAGGAAGAGCATTGTGATGTGGTCCTGGTCCCTCTTGAATGCCTGTTTATGACTTAATACAATGAGGAGAAAATAGCAGTGTGAGATTTTTCTAGCCACAAACAGTGAAGAATCTATCAAGTTTGTCACTGCAGACATTTAAAGGCTTAGATCCTGTCCAGGGTGGAAATGAGTGCGGTAACAAAATGCCACGGGGTATGCAGCCCCGGGGGCAAACCCACACCAGACAGCCTCCAAAGGAACAACAGCAGCATAGAGAACGATCTCCTTCCAACTCCCCCACCCCACTGCCCTCCACCTCCTGCCCCTCGCCCACACATTTTCTCTATCTGCTGCACATTGCCCCCACCCCTCTTGACAGGAAATGAAAACCATTTTAAAATCATTTGGAAACCACAGGGGCTTTGGACCAGGAAATAATCAGCGTGGGAGAGAGGTCCTGGCAGATGGACATCTATCTTTCTGTCTGCTTTTTTACCCATTTTCCCCCGTTCTTTCATCACTTGCTCTTCTTTCACGACGGGCGAAAAATCGGACGGCACAGCAGGGGGACCACTGATGTGCTCTCCCATCATGAGACATAGAGCCAAAACCCCATCACTGACCCTGACAAAGGTGCCACCTAGGGGGCGCTGTGCCATGTGATGGCCAGATAAGATCTGGTCTGACATTTCCTCACCATTCTATCTGAAAGAGTGCAGTACAGCCATTGCTGTTAAAAGATTTCAAAAGGCCAGTTTATTTTCTGTCCTTATTCTGAGAGGCAGGCCCTCTCTGGACCCATGCACAGAGATTATCGGTGTGCAGAAAGGGTCACATCATGGAGACAGACTGTCTGACCTTAAAGCATTTGTATTTTTATTTCATATTTACTTATTTTGTGGTACAAATCCTGTCACACTGCAATGTAGTACATTTGGGGTTTTATAATATGACATAAACAACAGCTCTCAATGGAACTGACAGTAAAATGGCTTTGTATTCTTTATATGGAAGCAGGAACTAAATGGGGTGAAATTCAAAGGTCTTACAACTGCTTACTTATTACTCTTAATACATGAAATGTTAATAACTAAGTACCTGAAACATATGTCTAAATATATATACAAATGAACAAAATGAACAATTTAAGCAACACTTTTTTTTTTTTTTTAAAGTGAGTGTTCAGCGACACCTATATGTTATTTTTAGTTCATTTTCATATGTTTTACATTAAGCAGTGTAACAACATCAAGGTACCATTGTCCCTTTAGAGAGAAGTCAGAAAATGTCTTCATTATACACACAACTGAGAAGCCAGACACAAGGAACTGGACACCAGAAATCATAAACTAGCCTGATGCTCCCTTAAATTACCAAGTACTGCCCCCTGGTGGCTGATAAGGATAAAAGGTTGCAGTTGTACTTCTAAAGTTGTGAGATTGTCCCCAGTAAATTTCAGCAAACCAGCAGCAACTTCCCTTAAGATGGCACATCTCAGTTTTTTTGTGAGACGACTGTTTGTGATAAGAACACTTAATGAGGGAGATGGTGCCCTGGTGGGAGAGTGAGAAGGTGTCCTGGTGGGATAGTGCGGATGAGCCCTTATGAAAACAGAATGGGTCATTTCGCTGCTCCTCCCTGATATGGGGTGTTGTCTGGGGGTGGAGTTTTGTTTGAGGGTATGAGTAACCCCATCCCTCGAGACAGATGGAGCGTTCCACAAGAGCTCCGCCAACAACAGGGGGCACTGACTGACAACTCAGCTCCAGGGGAAAGAAAGAAAGAAAGAAAGAAAGAAAGAAAGAAAGAAAGACCTACCTTTTATCATTTGCATAAATATCTTATAAATAAATACCCATAGGCCAAAGGGCTGCAATAAAAGCAAAGTATTCATTTGTGATAGATACAGATGTATTGAAACGTATTGAAATGTAATTGTAATTTAATCTTTTAATGTCCTACAAAACATTTATTTTGTCCTACAAAACCCAATGTTCATTTAGACCATTCTTATTTTTGCATAATTTTTTCAAAGGCCTAAATTATAAATGCACTCATCACAACTGATATTCAATGTACGTCATTACTGTCCATCAAAATGCCGTTAGCCTTTGTTACAGTGAATGACGTCCCCCACCACCTGAGGTCTGAGTAGGGTCCACTGTCACTTGGCCAGTCAGTCACGTTCATCTCTACAGTTACACACTGAAATCAATGTCATGTATTGTGAGGCAGATGAACAATGTGAGGTATCCAGTGACATAGTGTATCATACGTTCGGCTCCAGAGAGAGCGCTTCAGTGGACTAGAGCACAACAAATACACACAATAAGCACGCCATGGTTCAGTTTCCATCCAGCAATCACATGGAAGGACAATTGACGTAGCTGTGGTGGACTGTGGAGTAAACGTGACAGTAACAGGATTTCCTTTAAAAATCTAGATCCTCTACCTCTGTCCTCGCGTCTTGTGTTAAACAATAGTAAAACATGCTTGTGTGTTAGTCCCATAATTTGCACTTTATATATGTGTGGAGATTATTTTAAATGCGTAGTATGTGTGTGTATTACAGCGAGAGCACATCTATGGCTCCTCTGTGATGTCTCGCCACTGTGCACATCACACCCCAGGATTAGACAGCTCCAGTGTGGTGGGACTTGATTGATGAGCCCATTCCAAATGTTTTTTCATCCAAATCAGTGGGAGTTTAGTTGCCTTGTGCATTTTAATACCAAACAAAACATTAGCGTCAGGTTCCTACGGCTGGCAGGCTCTCCCTGGATTTCATTAGTCATCCCTGCGTAGCGCACAAATGCACCGCATGGCTCCGGGACATGAAGGAAAAGAGCGGAGATGAAAGAGATCGCAGAGATGGAGGGCAGGGGGCCATTAAGGGATGATCATCTCATTCAGAGATTCCCCACTGCTCACAATCCCAGAGAGATGGAGAACGGGCCAGGAAGAGAGAGGGTTTAGTAAGTATAAATGCCGTCCTTTTGCTCGTCTGCTAGTTTGCCTGCTGTCATTTGAAGTGGAACCTGGTGCTGCCATTGTACCCAGGTGACTGCACTGAAACTGAACATGAAAGGTGCACACAGAGAGCCTGGCAGTGTTAATGCATGCAGTTCTGATATTAGGCATATTTTAAATCAATTTAATCCCACACTGTTCCACAGCAGTGCATTAGTTACTCCTGGCCCCCAATTTGTCCTTTAAACTACGACATGACAATTTCACAAGACACAAGAAAAAATAATGATCAAAATAAAGGCATAATGTCCCCACATGTAGCGATTATTTTTTTTCCATTTTAATGAGGGGAAACACACCCTTACTGTGCCACTAACTCAACATTAAAGCTCTAATAGTCTAACTTTATGTGTTTGATGAGGACACCTCGAGACATCCGATAATCTAATAATTAAGTGAAAACCCAAAATGTGAAACTTTCTTTTGAAAAGGATAAAGTTAGACACAGGAAAGATGAGGAATAAACTATGCAACTCAATCTGCCTGCTCAAGGAGGAGGAAAATCATATTCTGTGGTTAATGGAGCGACATTTCCCCCCACCACACTCATCTGTGTGCAACACAACTCGTCCTCTCCCTGCCAGGCTTTGATGCAATTACACCCCCTCATCTGCAGGGGGCTCCCTCTTACACCATCTCCACTTTGGCCCCCTTGGCCCAAGACTTGGGGGAAGCTCGTGCTCCTGATTCACGGTTAATCAATCATCGTGCCGCTGTAATGACGCCCCGCTGCTCCCCTAATGTCTTCTGGCAGGAGCAAGCGCCGCTGGCATGGAACTCACGCAGGCACACATATGGCCGCCCCGAATGAGTGACAGGACCCCGCTCGCGCATGGCAACCCGCTCACCGGATGCCATCAGCCACACACTCGTACAGCCGCCTCCGGCAAGGGGTACGGGGAGGCAGGGAGGGAGAAAAGTTAGGAGAGAGAGAAGGGAAGAGGCTGAGAGGGAGGGAGGGAGAGTAAAAACTCAAGTCCTGCTTGACTGAACCCCTCCTGTCAAAGTGAACTGTCAAGCGCAAGACAGCAAGTAGGACAAGGCCAACACAGTACAGCATGGCCAAAAAACGATTTTACAAAATGATCTCTCTGTTAGTTTTATGTACACTTGGGGAAACTGGGAAGGCAATAATGTGAAGCACTGTAAGGTCAAGGTCAATGTCCTGTTTTTCAGTCTATTCTTTGAGATTGACTTTGACCACGTGAAGGAGCCCTTGTGCTTTCAGCCTATGATAAGCCTCAAACAAAGAACACTAAAAGAGTACATGAGCCACTTATGTAGGATTCTACCAGGTAAAGAGGCTTTTAATCCATGAGCAAAAGAAATGTAAGGTTTGGAGAGCAAAACAATCTACACGTGTATTTATTTTACCACTCTGAACAAAATAATATTTTTAACTAGAGCTATTAACCAGGATCATTGTTGTGTTGTTAGGATGTTTTTTGTGCTGTTCTGGTTGCTTATAGGTTGCATGGGTGATGGCACTGTGGGTTTGGCATTAGGGCGTGCCCTTTCCCATTGGTGGAGTCCAACGATGCCGTTTCTATGGAGAGATTTTGTTCCACTTGCATGCAAGGAGGACCAGCAGTGGCCCATCTTTCCAGCAAATAACCAACCTAAATTGTTTGCATCTTTCCTTCTACATCTCACTCTTTTTTTTGAGGAAGTGTCCCAGTTTAGTGAAGTACATCTTCTACTGGAGAACCTGATCAATCATGTCACTGTAGGTTGATATTAGAATGGCAAGGACAAAGATCTCAGTATGTTTTAGCAGAACTCAACAAAAGAGAGAATTGGTGGAGAGCTAGTATGTGACTAAGAATTGCACTAGGAAAAGGGACACATTGGAGTTTACTGCACAAGACTGAAATGAATCTGAAAACTGAGAGTGTGCACCTCGCTATTTGAGGCGTCGCTATTTGAGTATATCTCAAAATGTCATAATGTTCATGTGCCCATCTCTCTTTTTACATTTATAAGATGCTCTAATCCAGAGTGCTTTTCAGACAGTAGTAACAGGGACAGTCCCCCTGGAGACACTCAGGGACACAATGTTAGTAAGTGGGGTTTGAATCAGTGATTTTGTGGTTCATGCTTCATAGGTGAGTGTCTAACCCACTAGGCTACTACCACCCTCTTCATTAAGTATGACTAAATCTAGAGGTGGCAAAAGTTCCTCTCCATTTATAGAGAACAAATATTTTAAATCCGATTCTTTGTGTACTCTTTTATATAATTAAAATACACTCGTAATGCTGGACTTCATTTGTTCTGATGGCAACATTTACTGAAATCTGAGCACATTGCATAGCCATTTCAGAACTTTTCCCGGTGTTACAACGTCCTCTGCTGGTGAAAGACGTGTGTTGCTTTCAGCGGCCCCTTTCAGTAAGGCTCTGTCCACACTATGGTGGGCCACCAAAGTGCTTCAAAAGTAATGCATTGTATCCAGTCGGGGGCGGTGTTACAAAGTCTAATATCACTAAATATTCTAAAATAATAGCATATTATCATATGCTGTTGTAGCAAGTTAAGGTCACAGAGAGACAGAACAAGCCAAACCTTTAATAGAAAGTGTTTATGTATTTAGAGATTTATTAAGTTACACATACATCCAGTGAAAGAGGAGCAGTAGATGGTAAATTACAGTTACCTAATGGCCAAAGTACACAAGTTTAGTGGACATAAATTAAATTAAATCTGGTATGTTTTTAGATCAGATTATATTTAACTTTATTGTCATTGCACAAGTACAGGGCAACGAAATGCAACGAAAATGTGAAAAGGGAATTGAAAATGGAAGTTTATGCCAATTCCTCCTCGCCCTCCTCTTCAAATTCTCCTTCCTCCTCAGCTGTAGCATCCTGGTACTGCTGGTATTCAGACACCAAGTCATTCATGTTGCTCTCAGCTTCAGTGAACTCCATCTCATCCATGCCCTCTCCAGTGTACCAGTGCAGGAAAGCCTTGCGACGGAACATGGCGGTGAACTGCTCCGATATGCGTTTAAACAGCTCCTGAATGGCCGTACTATTGCCAATGAAAGTGGCAGCCATCTTGAGGCCGCGGGGTGGAATGTCACACACCGCGGTCTTCACGTTGTTCGGGATCCACTCCACAAAATAGCTGCTGTTCTTGTTCTGCACATTCAGCATTTGCTCATCCACTTCTTTCATGGACATGCGACCACGGAAGACCGCAGCGACAGTAAGGTAGCGGCCATGACGTGGGTCGCATGCAGCCATCATGTTCTTGGCATCGAACATCTGCTGGGTGAGTTCTGGCACGGTCAAGGCTCTGTACTGCTGACTCCCCCTGCTGGTGAGGGGTGCGAAGCCAGGCATGAAGAAGTGCAGACGTGGGAAGGGGACCATGTTGACTGCTAGTTTGCGGAGGTCAGCGTTAAGCTGGCCAGGAAAGCGGAGACAGGTGGTGACCCCGCTCATGGTGGCGGATACAAGGTGGTTCAGGTCTCCGTAGGTGGGGGTGGTGAGCTTGAGTGTACGAAAGCAGATGTCATAGAGGGCCTCATTATCAATGCAGTACGTCTCATCCGTGTTCTCCACCAGCTGGTGGACGGAGAGCGTAGCATTGTATGGCTCTACCACAGTGTCTGAGACCTTGGGCGAAGGCACAACGCTGAAGGTGTTCATGATGCGATCAGGGTACTCCTCACGTATCTTGCTAATGAGTAGAGTGCCCATGCCAGAGCCTGTGCCCCCACCCAGGGAGTGGGTGAGCTGAAAGCCCTGCAAGCAGTCACAGCTCTCAGCCTCTTTCCTCACCACATCCAGAACGGAGTCGACCAGCTCTGCCCCCTCAGTATAGTGCCCCTTTGCCCAGTTGTTCCCCGCACCACTCTGACCTACAGTTAATGCAGCACAAGTTCAATACCGGGACCACAGAAAGTAATATCAGAGATGTTTATCGAACAAATGATGTAACTGTGCCTACCAAAAACAAAGTTGTCTGGGCGGAACACCTGTCCAAAAGGCCCAGACCGAACCGAGTCCATGGTACCTGGCTCCAGATCAACCAGGACAGCGCGGGGAACATACTTTCCGCCTGTAGAAATAGAGACGTTCCCACCAACTCTTCAGTATCTTACCATATTAGAGAGAGTCGAGATGTTGGTTAAGCGCACTCACCAGTTGCTTCGTTGTAATAGACGTTAATTCTTTCTAACTGCAAGTCGCTGTCGCCATGATAGGTGCCAGTGGGGTCGATGCCATGCTCGTCACTAATCACCTCCCAAAACTGTAACAATAAGTATTAAAAAACAAAGAATATATTGTTAATATCAAGACAAACAATTGCACAAGTGCTTAGTTACATAAATAACATTTAACATCTCTAGCAGGGAACAATTGTTTTTTGTGGCAATAATTAAGCTGAAATAAAGCTAGCTCAATGAATAAATTAATTAACAGTTAGTAATACTTAGTTATTGAAAAGTTACTCATGAGAATTTTCAGGTAACAAGTTGCCCTACACTTCATAACACAAATCTAGTGTTCACATTAAATAGTCATGCAGTCAGCCTGACCTTAGCACCGATTTGATTGCCACACTGTCCTGCTTGCAGATGAACAATTTCCCTCATTGTTGAGCGGAGCAGCTAATAAAAAAAAAACAGCGTCGAAACCGAGACGACCCGCTACAGGAACCGCACAGACTGCAAGTTCAAACAAACGAGGCAGAGTTTTAAACCGTAGCGGCCAACGTCCCGCGTTCTGATTGGTCGGAGATGCTGTCGATCACGTACTTCTTTCAATTTCATTGGCTTTCAAACATTGGCGCCACCACCGCGCGTTGTCCAGGACGACGCTGGTCAAACCTGGCGACCCTTTGTGTTCTAGTAACCAGACACGCTTAATGCTGAATTAAGGTGCTGCGTGTAAATAGTACGGAGATTTTCAGCTGCATGTTTGAACTTGTTATTATGCCATATGAACGGGGGTCCGCGTTTGCCAGCATGGCAGCATTTTAATCAAATAGCTCGCTAACTAACTAACTCACTGACTCACTCACTCACTGGAAGCCCTAATAAGTGATTAGTAATCACTGTTAGCATGATGAAAATTCGCCAGTATTCTGATTATGGACAGCATTTCTGATTACTTTTTTTTACAAAGTTAAGTCGTTCATAATTACATAGTTACATGCCTATTTTATATGTCCATGTTTTCATTTTAATTACCAGAATGAATCATTTGAGGTCATGAGAAGAGCCGTTTTGCTAGACCTATCTATTTATCAAGCAACTGCACACAGAAAACACAGACAGTAAATTGTTTTTTTTGTTTTTTTTGCCATTTTCAAAGATTTGTCCTGCGGGGAAGATGTAACCATAAGAAAAAACCCAGAGTTACTGCTCAGGAAATATACAGTCGCCAAAGTACAACATCATGGCTTTGTGGGTTGGCAGGTTAATAAACAAGTCATATGTAGATCTGCGCCTCTGCCTGCAAGCTGTTGCACTGGATCTTTGCACTCCCTGGAGCCCCGTGCGTGCCTGGTAAGTTGGTGCTGCTGCATCAGGTTTCCCCATTGGCAGGAATGCAATGTGAGCCAAAAGTTGAATTATTCATTCATAATGAACCAAACAGCCCCCAGGGAAGGGAGGTGAGGCAGGTGTGAGCTTAGCTGGCAGAAAATGGTTTTATAAAGAGGGAGGAAAGAAACCTGCCTCTTTGGCAGTCACTAATGTAATTAAAGGCATTAAATGACCACCACATTACTGAGATAATATCCTTAATGGCCCTCTTCATCTGACACCGGCTTCTCTGGCACTGAAAGAAGGCTATTGTCTAATTCATTAAAAAAAAATAGCCTAAAAGGTTCTTTTTCAGTTTTGTCCAAAACAACTCAAATTGCCCCTCTTTGAAAGTTACCTCTGAGTTCTCCTTAAATGACCCCTTAAGCCCAATATTTACAGGAAACCACTGATGGAGCTAGTGCAACCGGGCCTTGTGTCATTTAAAAGAGCTATGTGACAGTTCAGTATTCTGCTGAGATTTATATTTGAGTGTATTTGTCATGCTGGTTTGACAAGGAGATCTGGAATGCTGGCTGGACCTGGCGAGGAAGAAGGACGCATATGCACGACATCACGAAACAGAGGTTTAATACATGGTGAACAGGACAGGGGAGACATCAAGTAACAATAACCTGATGGCGAACAGACACAAACAGGGCAGCTTTATACATTCATACATGTGTGGAAACAATCAGGAAACATAATAACACAGGATGAACATGAAACTGAATCCCGGATCCGGAGTAGGCCCTGCCGGACCGGATCATGACAGTATTGAGGAAGCTGGTGGGAACTAGACCACTCGCTAAGCTATGGACACTTGCTTTTCAGCTGCTTACCCAGCTCTGCTCCAGCAACCACATCATGTCATGAGTTTATATATAACCAGCTCTGCAGAAACTTGCGAAGTGAAGTCTGTCATGAGAAGCATGTGTGGCTATGTTTCCATCCGCTTTAATGTTACTATTGTTGTTCTTATATATTATTGTCTAACATATTAACAAACATAATGTGAAAGCCATATCGACCTTAAAATTACAGTTATTACATTATTAAGTGAAGTTATTGTCATTATGATGCACAGCACACAGCAAAACGGGTCCCCACGCATTTAAACCCATATCCTTAGTGAGCAGGGGGAAGCCATGAAATGTGCCCGGGGAACAGTGTATGGGGACGGTACTTTGCACTTCTCTAGTTCGGATTTGAACCCGCAACCTTCTGAATACGGATCCGCCTCTTTACACACTAGGCCACCAGTGCCCCAGTTCAGGTAACACCAGTTCAGGTACCACCAAGTAACCATTTTTGTTGCAGAGCTCAGAATGAGAGGAGCTTTCAGACGCTTATGTGTGGAATGGGATCACTGTTTGTTACACTTGACCCCGTTTTCTTTTCCTTCGTTTTTTCGGTGACCTCCCTTCAGAGGAACTGTTGCCAAGTAGAAGTCCCTATGCTGGCTGTGGCTGACAAAACAAACATGACACTATGGAGATGCCGGAACACTCTACCATAGTAACACACAACAGAGATACTTCCTGTGGTGAGACCATAGATGCAGCACATGCACAGTATTGTGTATACACAGGGTGAAGTAGTTAACCGATGGGCTACATGTTGGGCTTACCTGTAGCTACTGCTTGTAATTACTTCAGATCCTCCTACCTAAATGGTAAAATATTTTTGCATCCATATTCAAGGTTGGCCAAGAGTCCGCTGCTTTAATGGAGGGTTGTTGTGATGCCTAGGTATCATGCCCAGGTTTCGCCCAGGTTTCCCTCATTTCACATTATCACTCACGGGTGCCACCAATTAGTCCAGGCTGATCAGGACCCTTCAAAATGGAAATAGCACACCAAACACATCCAATCAGATTGTTTCTGTCACTGCAACCCACCCCAGAAATCCAAAGGTTTTCTACCTATGTTTCAGTTATGCATTAATTAAATGCATTAAGGAATTGGGGAGTGTTGCTGAAATAACAGTTTTGTGATTATTCAGTGTTAAACAGTTAGAAACAGCATTTGACAGTTTCCTGTGCTCACAGCCATTAAATGTGCCATTAAAATTATATATATTTTTTTCTGAAATGTTCTTTACTTGCTAGTTTTGTGTTGTTTTCTTCAGTCTGATGTCTTTTGTAACAGGTATGTATAATGTGACGTTCTGGAGATATAATTAAAATGTAGGCAACTCAGAGGCTACCCATCATTTAACAGGAGATTTGGTTTCCCCTTAATCCCACAAAAACCAATGGTACCATATGACACCGTGCTATGACACATGGAAAACATCATTAGTCAAGACAAGGATTGCTCACACAGCACATTGGCAGAAAGTAAAGGAAGTAAATTAAAAGTAAAGTAAAGTGTCACGAGCACTGACATTGTCATGTTTTCTTTATGTGTGTGAATTGGAGACAGGAAAATAAATGGCATCACCTATCTGTGAGTGTTTTAGTCTTAGCAAGTGTTTGGCTTATGCCATCTGGTGGTCGAATTGAGAAGGTAAAATTTTATGTCACCAGGTTTTTAAAAATCTGACCTAAACATGCAACAGTCATGAAAAATATCCCTCACATTGCCAAAGTTTTGTTTCCATGATTTTCTGAACTAATACAGAACACAGAACTTACACACAACTAACACAAATAGTAAAGAGACTGTTTGTGTATGATACCTTGTATGATACCGTGTATGATTGTGCGTGATACCTTTCATACAAAGACTGACCATGTGTTTTCACATTTGAATCTTGTGTGTTGGTGAGGGAATCACATGAAATGTTGTTTCCCGCTAGTGTCCCAATGTCTTCTCTCACAAGGAGTGATTACCAGGCTCCTGTCATGACTACGGGCTGACAGGGGAAGGAACAGTAGAGACAGGACATCTGTGTAAATGGGATTTATTTATACACACAAAAGAAAAGGGCATGAGGGCCAAAACAAAGGAAACCAACAAAAACAAACCCACAGGCTTGAGGTACAAGGCCAGGAACAAACATAAAGATCAGTCAGTCACATTAATGCAGCAGCATCAGTCTGCTGCCAAGCAGATCCTTATAACAGGGCTGCAACCATGGACACCTAATCAGCAGCGCCTGTCCATGGTTAGAGGACATCGTCCCCAGACATCGTCCGGCATGCCGGCATTGGCCCCTCCAGCAACCTGCACACAACACGGGCCGAACCTTCTGGGTGTGCACAGGCCCTGTCTCTGCCTGTCCCCTTTGATGCTTCCTGCATCACTCCCTACCACCCTACCACCAGGCAGGTGCCTTCTGTGCACATGCAGGCCCTGTCCCTGCCACAACTTCTCCTAACCATCCAAGAACAGTTCGGTGAAGAACAATGCCTTTTCCAGTATGATGGAGCACCGTGCCAGTGGAAACTAAGTGGAACTAAGTGGAACAAAATTTTAAAATGTTTGGTCCATGGCCACGAATCTCCACAGACTTTAATTCAATTGAAAACTTGTGGTCAGGCAGGTGGAGAAACAAAAAAAACACAAATTCTGACAAACTGAAATTCTGAAATGCTGAAATTCCAAGCACTTATTGTAAAGGAATGGGCTGCCATGAGTCTGTATTTGTCTTGATGTAATTGTCAAATAAAAGCCTTTGAAACTTACAAAAAGATGCTTGTAATTATACTTCGTAACACCACAGAAATAACTGACAAAATGATCTAAAACCACTGAAACAGTAAACGTTGTGACACACCAGCATTTGTGTCATTCTCAAAACTTTTGGCCATGACTACATGGAAGCAGCAACCTCTCTGGTGTTCCCCACTGGTGAGCCCTAAACCTCATGTGTTTGAAATATCTATATACTTGAACCTATGCAGATGAAGTGTTCATGTTCTGCTCTTAAAAGCTCATATTATTTCTAGTATAATGATAATTATTGGCAAATTCAGTCATTTTAGTTGTGTAAACTTGTTTTGGGTTGGTCTACAGGTATTAGTTTTTATAATTCATTTGTTTTAACGTTCTAATCTTAAAAAACAAAACAGCGTTGGTGGTCTCTTTTGTAAAGATATATGTGTGCACAATATTTTCAAAAATACATGACATTTAGGGAGTTTTTTCCCCCATTGAGCAAGTGAACATCTGTGAATTCAATGATGAGCTTTTCCAAAACATGTATAGGTTTAATCTTTTTTTTCCATAATTTACAAAATTGTTCTCTTTTATTGCCAATTGGGCAAGTTTATTGCCTTGGACTAGGTGAATCCAGTCAAATCTCCGTTCATTTCAATGGTCAGAAAAGCTACTCTTCTAGATTTGCCAAAAGATATTTGTAAAGATATCTGTAAATCTTTACAAATTTGTAAAGATATGTTTTTTCATATTTACAAAATTATGTCTATGGTGTGTTATGGTGTGTCTATTGTTTTTCAAGAACGCAAAATATTTCGGGTGTTTTATTGCCCATTGGGCAAGTAGACATGATGAATTCAGTCAAATCCCAATACATTTTAACCCAAGGGGAAAAATTGACATTTTTTGGAGCTTTTCCACAAGATGTCCACAATATTACTGTGGTGTGTTATGTCTACATCTTACCATGTTATGATGTTGTAAGGAATTACCTGTTGTTCTCCCCATGATTCCTCTTCATCCTGTTTTTTTTTCTCATACAATCTGATGAGGCCGAGAGTAATCGAGAATTACTGGTGGCTGCGTTGGGGAATGGCGCCCTCAGCTGGAGGGATCCTTTCGAGATGATTAGAGTATATCTGGCAGGCAAAACGTTTCAATTTTCATCTCGTTTTCACCCATTTCAGTTTTGCAAACCACTGAATGGGCAGTTAGGCCAGGTAAGCACAAGCGGCCGAGATCGTATGTGTTCTCACAGCAGTATTCTGCTGACGAGGATAGCGGAGGGCCTTAGCCCATTCTGTCCCCCTTGAAGATTGCCTCTCCCATTACGAGGGTTGCCCACCAGGAAATGAATGCTGTTACTGACACTGGAAAGGTCTCACATAGCGCTGGCCTTGTATGGTACACTTCAGACACCCATGGACATTTCAATCTTACCGGAACCCTGTTACGCATACAGGTTTCTTGCAGAAAATCTGTTTTAAGTCACTTAAAGTGAGTAAGAATTTTAGATTTCTTTATTAGGCTCATACCTTGTGAATTAAGTGGCATTTGGAGCCCTGCTTACGCTTGCTTCTAAAACGTTGTATCCACCAATTTAGACTAAAATGAGTCTGGACGTGACAAAGACTTATAAAGATAAAGATTAAACTAAAACTGAAATTAAATCAGGCCACCAAAAATAATATCCCACAGTCAAAAGACAGCAATGATTAATTCCCTGACTTACAATACAGCAGAAAATTTATATATGACTCATCACAGAGCAAAACCCTGTTATGTACCTGTCAACAGGTTGCAACCTGCGGTATGAGAAATCATCTGCTTTATTTTTTGTCAGTGTGTTTAAAAAAAATTATCTTCTTTTTCATTCTGCCTGTCTCCCAAACCCTATGTGTGTAAGATTGTAATTCTCAGTTTATCTGTAAATCTGCAATATATTGACCCTAAATTTGGAAGCAAAAATAATCCATCTATTGACAATGAAAAAACATGGACCAGTCAGATACATTAAATTCATCCACATACTTCACACCCGTCCCTCTCCCATGTGCCAAACAGCCCTGACCCGTTGAGACTTGCACGCCACAAGACCGTTGGTGTTCTGTACTCTCTGTCATCAAGATATTAGTACCTTATTTTTTAAGCCTTGTAAATATTAACACTTAACAAATCCAAAGCCTTGCAATGTTTTAATGGAGAAAAAAGAGCATATATGACAAAACAGAAGAACCCTAGATTATGTGGTAGTAGCCCAGTAGGTTAGACACTGGCCAGAAGACCCAGGTTCAAATCCCACTTACTACCCTTGTGTCCCTGAGCAAGACACTTAACCCTAAGTTGCTCCAGGGGGACTGTCCCTGATTGTAAGTCACTCTGAATAAGGCCGTCTTATAAATGCCATAAAATGTAAATATTAGAATAGAAAATATAGGAGTGCCTATAAAACAGAATGTGAATGAAAATGTCAATACAAATGTAAATGTTGGACACAGCATCACTGTCCTGAATACATACATACTATGACATATTAACATCAGGGTACAAGCACATACATACACAAAATTATTTGAACTAAACAGACTAAACATAATGAGGCTGCATTTTTACACTGAAGATTAGGTGCACACAATCAGGAAATCAGGCCCTCAACCCCTTGAAACGCTGGACCAACTCTGCTGGGGTTGTAGGTCCCTCAGGTAAGACGTTCTCCTGAAAATACCCTGGATTAGTAAAGTTGCCTGCTGGGTGGTACTGACCGACCACAATTATTGTACGTCCATCAGTAGCAACCCCCAGGCCCAGCTCCTTGCTGCTCTTCCACACAACCTGGGTGAAGTGACCTGTAGTGGACACCAGAAGGTGTTGAGAAGAAGCTATGGATGTAGTTTGAGTGCATGATTTATATTTAATAAGAAGATGAACCTGTGCCTGACTGAAATCCAGGTCTACTAAATTTGTACTTTTCTATTTCATTGTACCATTTGTCCACTGCTTCGTTGCCTGAAAAACAGAAAGTGATATCAGAAGACTATGGTGTATAGAGCCTTAAAATGAATATTCATATTTCAAAACAGGAATTATCCAGTGCAACTTAATGTTTACCAGAATATTTTTTGGGCGAAGAACTAGACGCATAGAACAAGTTTTCCCCGTCATCAGTATCACTGTGCTTCAGAATATTAGCAGCCAGCAGCTTTTCAGCCCACTTTTGTGCAGATATGGACAGCTCTCTGCTCATGGTCAGTGGTGGGGCGCCATGCTTCTGCCGGTAGGTATTGTGAGCATCCAGGAATTCCTTCTCAAAATCACCGTCGGCTGGAGAACCGAAACAAAGTCTTTAAGTAACTGAATCAGAATTAAAGGCTGAATTAGTTAGTAGCTTGTAGGCAGGATCAATGTCTAACATGAAAACTTCTTAAAGAAAACCGATTTGGAACAAGTATTAAAATAATTAACCTTTTCATATTTAGGTGAAATATGAACTTTTCACACTGGAGTTGGTTCACACTGCAGTAGATAGTTGATAAAATATTACTCCAGAGTAATAATCAAACATTAAGTTTACAATGAAGAATAAACCAGTAGGATGTAAATGTCACACTACATTTAGTAAAATATCCATCATTAAGGGTGTCAAGTGCGACGATATCTTCAAAGAACAAACTGATGTTGAGTGAATGAACTTCACCAGTACAGTGTCATTAGCTGCTTAACTTATTATCCATGTATTCCTGTTTAGCTGTTGATCCCAACATATTCTGGAAACTTCCACTTTGACTTAACAAACAAGGACATTTAGTGCTGATTTGCTGAAGTCACCTTTTCCACTGGAAGGCTGAAGTTTACCATCTCTTCCCTGTGGGTCCAAACTGTCTTTCTGGGGCTTGCCAGCTAATTCATGCAACAGAGGAAAAAATTCAATGCTCAAAAACTCCATATATAAAAGTAATAATGTGCATCTTGGTCGTAAAAGGTACAGAAACTGAAATTCATCAATTAAAAAGATTCTTCTGATAAAATTTGATGTTTCTCAAGGTTTAAACTGATTCAGCAAGGATGAGGTAGCTGATATGTTTTCACTTTACTATCTTCATTAAAAACTATAGTTGCTTTTCCTCATTATTTTCTCTCTCCACATCCAAGTGAGATGCTCTTGTCTTTGTCTCTTCATTCGCCAAGAGGCTTGTTTTACTTCATTGAAAGTCTTCAATTCTTCTCTCTCAAGCTTATTGGTTGAGGGACATTATTTTATTTATAAAACTGGTAAGAAATAGTATGTCTAGGAGTTTTCTGCCAATGAATTTTGGAGAATTCGGGACCCTTGTCTCTAGTATGCTAAAAAAATATTCTCCTCTAGCTCTTGTTTAATGGGACATGAGTAGATTGAATAACGGATTGTTTAAGGGTTAATTGCTTTATTTGTATTATTTGGATTTCTGTTCACATTGGCTACAGAAAGAGCTGATTAAGTGCAATTTCTTTCTGTTTGTTTATTGGATGTGAGTGTGTTCGCAGCAGTTGAAAATAAAAACATATTTGTTACATACCACCTTTATTCACTGGGTCTGCAGGAGTTCCTTCAGGTAAGACGTTCTCCTGAAAATACCCTGGATTAGTAACGTTGCCTGCTGGGTGGTACTGACCGACCACAATTATTGTACGTCCATCAGTAGCAACCCCCAGGCCCAGCTCCTTGCTGCTCTTCCACACAACCTGGGTGAAGTGACCTGTAGTGGACACCAGAGGGTGTTGAGAAGAAGCTATGGATGTATTTTGAGTGCATGATTTATATTTAATAAGAAGATGAACCTGTGCCTGACTGAAATCCAGGTCTACTAAATTTGTACTTTTCTATTTCATTGTACCATTTGTCCACTGCTTCGTTGCCTGAAAAACAGAAAGTGATATCAGAAGACTATGGTGTATAGAGCCTTAAAATGAATATTCATATTTCAATAAGAAATCAATCATATTTCAAAACAGGAATTATCCAATCCATAACTTAACGTTTACCAGAATATTTTTTGGGTGAAGAACTAGACGCATAGAACAAGTTTTCCCCGTCATCAGTATCACTGTGCTTCAGAATGTTAGCAGCCAGCAGCTTTTCAGCCCACTTTTGTGCAGCTCTGGACAGCTCTCTGCTCATGGTCAGTGGTGGGGCGCCATGCTTCTGCCGGTAGGTATTGTGAGCATCCAGGAATTCCTTCTCAAAATCACCGTCGGCTGGAGAACCGAAAAAAAGTCTTTGAGTAACTGAATCAGAACTAAAGGTTGAATAAGTTAGTAGCTTGTAGGCAGGATCAATGTCTAACATGAAAACTTCTTAAAGAAAACCAATTTGGAACAAGTATTAAAATAATGAACCTTTTCACATGAAAGTTTTTGGTCAAATATGAACTTTTCACACTGGAGTGGGTTCACACTTCAGTAGATAGTTGATAAAATATTACTCCAGAGTAATAATCAAACATTAAGTTTACAATGAAGAATAAACCAGTAGGATGTAAATGTCACACTACATTTAGTAAAATATCCATCATTAAGGGTGTCAAGTGCGACGATATCTTCAAAGAACAAACTGATGTTGAGTGAATGAACTTCACCAGTACAGTGTCATTAGCTGCTTAACTTATTATCCATGTATTCCTGTTTAGCTGTTGATCCCAACATATTCTGGAAACTTCCACTTTGACTTAACAAACAAGGACATTTAGTGCTGATTTGCTGAAGTCACCTTTTCCACTGGAAGGCTGAAGTTTACCATCTCTTCCCTGTGGGTCCAAACTGTCTTTCTGGGGCTTGCCAGCTAATTCATGCAACAGAGGAAAAAATTCAATGCTCAAAAACTCCATATATAAAAGTAATAATGTGCATCCTTGTCGTAAAAGGTACAGAAACTGAAATTCATCAATTAAAAAGATTCCTCTGATAAAATTTGATGTTTCTCAAGGTTTAAACTGATTCAGCAAGGATGAGGTAGCTGATATGTTTTCATTTTACTATCTTCATTAAAAACTATAATTGCTTTTCCTCATTATTTTCTCTTTCCACATCCAAGTGAGATGCTCTTGTCTTTGTCTCTTCATTCGCCAAGAGGCTTGTTTTACTTTATTGAAAGTCTTCAATTCTTCTCTCTCAAGCTTATTGTTTGAGGGACATTATTTTATTTATAAAACTGGTAAGAAATAGTATGTCTAGGAGGTTTCCACCAATGAATTTTGGAGAATTCGGGGCCCTTGTCTCTAGTATGCTAAAAAAAAATATTCTCCTCTTGCTCTTGTTTGATGGGACATGAGTAGATTGAATTAACTGATTGTTTAAGGTTTAATTGCTTTATTTGTATTATTTGGATTTCTGTTCACATTGGCTACAGAAAGAGCTGATTAAGTGCAATTTCTTTCTGTTTGTTTATTGGATGTGAGTGTGTTCGCAGCAGTTGAAAATAAAAACGTATTTGTTACATACCACCTTTATTCACTGGGTCTGCAGGAGTTCCTTCCGGTAAGACGTTCTCCTGAAAATACCCTGGATTAGTAACGTTGCCTGCTGGGTGGTACTGACCGACCACAATTATTGTACGTCCATCAGTAGCAACCCCCAGGCCCAGCTCCTTGCTGCTCTTCCACACAACCTGGGTGAAGTGACCTGTAGTGGACACCAGAGGGTGTTGAGAAGAAGCTATGGATGTATTTTGAGTGCATGATTTATATTTAATAAGAAGATGAACCTGTGCTTGACTGAAATCCAGGTCTACTGAATTTGTACTTTTCTATTTCATTGTACCATTTGTCCACTGCTTCGTTGCCTGAAAAGCAGAAAGTGATATCAGAAGACTATGGTGTAAAGAGCCTTAAAATGAATATTCATATTTCAATAAGAAATCAATCATATTTCAAAACAGGAATTATCCAGTCCATAACTTAATGTTTACCAGAATATTTTTTGGGTGAAGAACTAGACGCATAGAACAAGTTTTCCCCGTCATCTGTATCACTGTGCTTCAGAATTTTAGCAGCCAGCAGCTTTTCAGCCCACTTTTGTGCAGATCTGGACAGCTCTCTGCTCATGGTCAGTGGTGGGGCGCCATGCTTCTGCCGGTAGGTATTGTGAGCATCCAGGAATTCCTTCTCAAAATCACCGTCGGCTGAAAGAAAAAGGCTAAAGTTAATGAAAATGTTAATTTAATCGTAAAGCAAGGCAAGCAAAACAAAAGAGGAGACATTCCCAAGTCCCAAAAACGACATGCTAAGGATATGTATTTATATTTTTATACAGTGTGTTTTGTAGGAATCTTCGATTTGGCTGTGGAACATTGTGGATTTCATACGCTGATTACAGTTTTTCATGCAGACATATCAAAGAAATGTATCCAGTCAAACTAGACATGTTGCCATTCAAGCTGTCATAAACTGAAACTGTCATAAATTGTTATTCTAATTAATGAACCTTTTAAAGTGACATCTGCATTGGCAAATGCAGAATACCACTGGGACTCGAGGCTAAAATGTGCTGATTTGGAGCTTCTCTACATTCGCATAGAAATTCCATTATTAACAGCCATGTCTTCATCTGATTTTTTTTATTAATGATGTGCAATTTTTCACCCCAGAAAGCCCAAACAAAGTGACTCACCCGCCATTGTTGTTACTTGTCTGGTAGCTTCAAGCAATAAGAAATTGCAGCTAATTCAGTGTCTTGGCATGCATACAGGTAAGCTTAAAAATGAAGAAGAGCTGCTGATGGGCTGAAATATATAGCCGATGCTCCGCCTCAAAGAAAAAAAAAGGTTCAGTGAATGTAGAGCACATCACATGTGGGAACAAATGGTTCCCTTGCTTTCTTTCTCCTTTTTGTCAAAGAGCCAGAAAGAAATTAAACCAAAAAAAATCACATAGTGAAACTTTGTTTAAAAACTGTACATATACAGTGTATGCCAAATATTTCATCGGGTAACAATTCCAAGCTCTTTATTGTCACATAAACAGTTACACAATCTGTCTGTAAGTTTAAGTACAGTGACCAAAAGTTCAAAGGGTAAAAACTAAGGAAATATAAGAAATATACAACACAAAATTTATAAGAAATAAAAAAAAAAACAATAAACATTAAATCGATTCAACACAAAGCACCAAATGTACAGTTGGCGTGACAGTTTTCAGTAATACATATAGAACAATGTTTCATACAGTATAATAGAAGTTAAAATATAATATAAGTGTATGTATAAGTGTATGTAATGTGTAATATAAAGTAAATAAAATAATAGTAAATATTTGACACCACATCCAGACAACACTGTGCTTAAAATATTGCAACAGTTTGTCCCTCCCACCTTAAATATATCTACCACAGTCCTTTATTTAACCAAGCTACACAAAACAGGACAATTAAAGTGAGAGTCCACTCCGATTTCTTCACTCTCTGGAAGCAGAAAATCCAGAAAATCCAGTAGGTTAATGATGCTATTTACACACAGACTATAATCATCTTGACTTCCATGGAATGTGTTGTTTCCACAGAAAGCACTTGTGTGAACAAAAATATGTTTGCTATTTGTTTGAAGTTAATGGGAAATGTTTTATCTGGAAATTCACTTGTCACTGAACAATAAACTGGACTGGACTCATAACACTAATGCACTTTATAAAAAAGGGCAGAACAGGCTGTACCTGCTGCGGAGGCTCAGGTCTTTTGGAGTACAGGGGCCACTCCTAAAGACTTTTTATGACTCTGTAGTGGCATCAGCCATCTTTTACGGTGTGGTCTGCTGGGGTAGCAGCATCTCCGCTGGGGACAGGAAGAGGCTGAACAGACTGATCCGGAAGGCCAGCTCTGTTTTAGGATGCCCTCTGGACCCAGTGGAGGTGGTGAGTGACAGGAGAATGGTGGCTAAGCTGTCATCCCTGTTGGACAACATCTCCCACCCCATGCAGGAAACTCTGACAGCACTGAGCAGCTCCTTCAGTGGCAGGCTACTGCACCCACGATGTGGGAAGGAGATGATCAGAAGATCTTTTCTTCCAACCACTGTCAGACTCTATAACAATGACCTCACAGCTGACCACACACACACAGACAAACACACACACTTTGGCACATTCTGTTAAATTGTTAACTGTTTAAATTGTAAATTTGGACATACATATTTATCTTATTTTTTGTGATGCTATTACCTCTGTTGTTGCTGCTATTACCTTCTGCTTCTGTCCACTTTCTGCCGTGACAAGTGCAATTTCCCACTTGTGGGACTAATAAAGGTTTATCTTATCTTATCTTATCTTGTTGTGAGCTTGTTGGGTGCGGTCAGCTTGATGAATTCTTTCCATGCAGAATCTGCTGCATATTTGCCCTCACATCCTGAAAAAAGGGCAGCCAGAATGCTTCACTTTAGAGTTAAGTGTCTTGCTCAGGGACACAATGGTAGTAAGTGGGATTTGAACCTGGGTCTTCTGGTTCATATGCAAGTGTGTTACCCACTAGGCTACTATCACCCCATCTCATTTTAAATAAAGTCAAATTCAAATTTTATTTGTCACATATATAGTCATACACGGTATGATATGCAGTGAAATGCTTTTTGAGACCACAGTATTGCAAATGTTGCAAGTATACAATGAACCAATATGCAAATATTGCAAACATAACCAAATATTACACTTTTACATCTTTAACATAAAATATGTGTAACAGGTAGGGTGAAGGTGTGCAAATGAGTGGAAAAAAAATAAGTAAAAAGAGCTGAGATTGTGCAAAGAGAAAAAAAGCGCCAAGATTTTGTGCAAAGAGTTCAGCGTGATTAAAAAAGTGAAAGCTGGAGTGTATTGGAGTTCTATGTATTGTTGTTGTTGTTGAGAGCTGGGATAGCCTAAGGGAAGAAGCTCCTCCTCATTCTCTCTGAAGATCAGGGAGCTTGGTACACCCTCTGTAGGGCTCGCCTGTCCTGCATGGTGCACCCCAAATGAAGCCCAAATGAAGCATGGATAAAAGGGGGGCTCGGCTATGGAAAGTGACAGACTCGCGTGTCCACCATTTGCCTAAATAAAGCAGGGGGTGGACGTGGACGTGGATGTGGACGTGACACTTTCACTCGCGTGTGCGTGGCTGGCGGTTCTGCTCCACGTCCGCCAGGTGGCGCCAGTTCTCCCCGCGCAGGAGCAGCAACGAGTCGGTCGTTCCTCGGACGCGTGGAATTAAAGACAGACGGACGGAAACACGCGTGACACGCGACTGCGCTTTGTGAATCATACAACATTTCCGTTGCTGCGCCAGAATGTGTTTTTAAAAAAATAATAATAATAAAAGTAAAAGCTCCCCATGCGGTTTGAAGGAGAGGCGTGGCTGCGCCCCTGACAGGACACTTCCTGCGCGGCCGCCCCTGCAGCATGGTCCGTCTCTCCCGCGTGTGGGAGCGCTGCTCCGTGTTCAAGCCGTGTCCGCGCCACGGGAGCTGGAGAGACTTCGCGCAGGTGCCGTTCAAACGCTCCGGCGCCAGAGCCGCCCCCCGCCTCCCGAGGATGGACTATCAAGTAAGGCTGCGCTTCTCCGGGTCGGAGGCGCGGTGGTAGCGTCGGCCGGCCGTGTAGCCCCCCCGGGCTGGTGGGTGCAGGGCGCAGGGCGCCACCGTTGCATCAGCCACGCAGGTGGAGGAGGAGTAGCGCGGCCGTCGTTACTACTGCTGGGTTACAATAACGGCGCATCGTTGGCCTTTATTTAACTTTTTTAATAGGCTTGATGTATATTTAAAAAAAAAAAAAATTGACTTTGGTATTGAAGCGGCCGGTGGACGCATTAAAATGTATTACGTATTAACCTCGCGGTCAGTTTACTGCTTTGGTGATTTCGTTTCACGTTACCACCGTGCACACGTGACGCCGCTCTGGCGCGCGCTTCTTCTCGCGCGCGGCGGCGGACTGACGCGCGTCTGTCAACAGAGCTCGACGTCGCCCCCCAGCGGCGGGTCTGTGGAACAGCAGCGCGAATTTACACGCCTGGCGTTTATCAGGCGCCTTTATGCAGAGCGACTTACAATCAGTAGTTACAGGGACAGTCCCCCCTGGAGACACTCAGGGTGAAGTGTCTTGTTCAGGGACACCTTGGTAGTAAGTGGGGGTTGAACCTGGGTCTTTGTGGTCTAACAATCATGTTAGCAAAAGGTTTTGCTTTGTGTCCTGGTTGCCTGAAGTGTAACATTGGTAGTAGTTTCTCCAGTTGAGCATGTTTACCAACTCTGTCTGTCTGTCCGTCATCTTTCTTTTACCTATCTAAAGCTAGCTAACGATTAACTAAATATTGCGAAACCATTGGGAGGGCAGTTGGGCTGCATTTTAAAAGACGGTCCACCCCCTATGTGCTCTGTGTTCTATTGGCTTTTAACATACAACATTACTTTGGCATTGTCCGTGCCAAATGACACAGTTATTTGGATAAGGGGAGTTGTGGAGAAGAAATGCTGCAGGGAGCCGACTGTACCAGGGCTCTGAGTGACCGAATGAAATTGAACAGCAGTTGGCTTCAGAGGAGTGGTGCTCAGACTGTGGATTTGCTCCTCCAGGATGCGGTGTGCACCCTCAACACCCTTCAGACCAACGCCAGTGCTTTGGAGCAGGTCAGGCGTGAGCGTGGCCACCCCCAGCTCCAGCTGCAGGCCATGAAAGGATACCTTCAGCGAGCGGGGCTTATGGTCAGTATGCTGCCGCAGAGACGTGCACCACCACATGTGTATAATGCTCAAAATGCTGCTCCGGATAGATGGCCATTGTAATGCTGGGTCGTTGCGAGGAGTGGCTTGTTGTGTGGACGCCTGATGCCAGTTACACTTTTTACACTAATTTACACGTTAACAACTCCTGATACTTCCATTGTGCTCTTGAAGAGAATACGATACTGCCCCTGAGGGAATGCAGTTGGTGAGAGGAAAGTGCTAAAATGTCCATTTCTGACCTTGTTCATTTTTTTTAAATAATGCAGGACCTGTAACTTTTAAGTGTACATGAACCAAGTTAAGTAAGAACCACTGCTTTGTGGAATACTCCGATCAACCACAGTTGTTTGTGTCTTTTCTGTGTCCTTTCTTGTTCAGGTTGAGGAGCTCGACCAATTAAACATTATTCATGTCACTGGAACAAAGGGCAAGGTAGAGGTCTTGTGGACTGTGGGCCGCATGTATACAGATCTGTCCACTGCATGCCATGAACGATTACTGTACGTCTTGCAGGGATCAACGTGTGCGTTTACTGAGCAGATTCTAAGGAACTATGGCTTCCGTACTGGATTTTACAGGTAAGGTAGCGCACACATTCAATACGTAATAATATCACATAGGAGTAGTTTGTGTGTTGTGTGTGTGTGGGGATGCACGTGTCCCTCTTGTGTGAAATGCCTGTCTGAGTTATGTAAGGCACCTTTGTTTGCTAGTTAACAACCAAGGGTTCAGCGCTGCTGGACTTTACACGCCACAGTCTGCTTTGACTAATGACCAATGCAGAATCTTGTGAAAAAGTAATAGGTGGAGTTTATTTCGCAATTGTCATTGAGTTATTATCAGTGGTTTTGGTCTGAATAGTGAGGGCTTCCATTGCTTGTTTGGCTGAAATTTGTTGTTCGCCATCAAAATGCTCTTCTTAGTCAAGCTGTTTTTCTTGATCTGATCTTTTGTGTGAATTCCAGCTCGCCTCATCTAGTGCAAGTCAGGGAGAGAATTCGTATTGACGGACAACCCATCAGCAAGGACCTCTTCTCCAAATACTTCTGGCAGGTCTATGGGCGACTGGATGAGACCAAGGTAGGAATGGATGGATTGATTCATGGATTGCATAAAGCCTTTAAGAAAGTTTTAGGGAAAGCGATGCCTGTGTCTGGTCTGGCATGGGAATTGCAACAGATGTTTGTTTACTCTTCTCAATTCAGATTTTAAAGGAAGGGAAGGAATTTGTAATGCAACATACAGTGTTTCATATTAAGCCTGTCACTATTCTTCATGAACTGGCTAACGAGTTTATGGGTAAATGTCGGACCTTGCGCAGTGTATTTATGGTGGTTTGTCTGGTCATGTGAGGACATGCAGTCTTCACTTAATCCCATGGCATTCAAAGGCTGCCTTTCAAAGGCATCCCAATGTAGATGCTGTACTCTTTAACAAGCTCTGTATCTCTTTAGGATGCCCATGGAGGATCAATGCCTGCCTATTTCCGCTTTCTCACAATCCTGGCATTCCATGTCTTCCTGCAGGAGAAGGTGGGTTTGACCTGACTCCTATGGGCGATTCACTACGGCCAAAAGTTGACCGCTGAGAGCAGCCTTTGTTAATATGCCGTGCTTGTTTTGTAGGTAGATTTGGCAGTAATTGAAGTAGGGATTGGTGGAGCCTACGACTGCACAAACATAATCAGGTCAGTCGACTGAAAATTCTCGAACACATAATTGTGATGGTGTTGGGGGGGTTCCACTTGCATTTTCACTTGAGAGCAACTAGAGTTGCCAGTTGGATGTCATGCGCACTTTATCTACCAATGCATTCTCTTGCTGTACATGCTTTTAACCCTTTCATTCCACCCAGTAGCATGACTCCCCAGCTCACATTCACCAGAAGCCATGAGAGAGTCACCTGCACTACATGTTTATAGGGTCTCCCTCACTATTTGCATGTGCATTTCATATGCAAGCCCAAACAAACCCATGCAAGAAAACACACTAAAAAAGGAAAGAAGGTTCATTGATGTGTTAAAATTGTCTGGTGTTACAGGAAACCCTGGGTCTGTGGGATCTCTTCTCTTGGAATCGACCACACAAGCATTCTGGGTGACACCATCGAGAAAATAGCCTGGCAGAAAGCAGGGATTTTTAAGGTTGTCTGTTTTATCCATGTTTAACCCTTGTGTGATGTTCAGTTTTTTCAGGGTCGAGTAAAAATGTGTTGTGTTGTATCTTCACAGAAAATGAGTCCGTGTTTATATTACAATAATTTACATCAGAGCCACAGCTATTTACTTATTTCATAATTCAGCCAGGAGTTCCAGCCTTCACTGTAAAGCAGCCAGAGGCGCCCATGACTGTTCTACAGCAGCAAGCAGAGGAGATTGGGGTGAGCCACCCTCCCCAGATCCAAATCCTATGTGCAATTTCACTGCGGTCTTTTAACACTACAACATCCTGTTTACCATCCGTCTATACTCTCCTGTCTGTCTGCCAGTGCTCTCTCTCGGTGTGTCCTGAGCTGGATGAGTACGAGGTGGAGGACGGGCCGCTCCGACTGGGGTTGGCAGGGCAACACCAGCACAGCAATGCCAGCCTGGCCCTGCAGCTCAGTCACTGCTGGCTGCAACGCCGCTACCTGCCAGGTATGCTTTCAATTGGCTATGTGCATGCATTTGTACTCGCATACTTTCTGGGCCTGTGTGTAAAATGGTAGTTAAACTGTGAAAACCTAAAGCACCAAATTTGATTAGTTGTTATAAATGTGCATTTAAAACATGGCTGTAATTTCTAGAACTTCTAGTGTTATGTATTCCTGTTCTTATGTGATATGGCTGCTATGGTATGGGAATCAAACATTGTCCTCTTTCTTACAGATAAGCGTCTCCAACCTGCTTCAGAATACAAAGGTTTGATACAGGCTAATGGATTCAAGCCAAGTCCAGGCATGGTTAAAGGTCAGCCTACCTTCAGCAGATCAACAGTTCTCAGCGAGACATTAGAGATTTGTATTCATTAAAAAAAAAAATAATAATAATAATAATATATATATATATATATTTTTTTTTTATTATATGCTCCTAATACCAGGACTGCAAGACACTGAGTGGCCGGGTCGAACACAGACTCTCAAGCATGGACGAGTCACATACTTCCTGGATGGAGCCCACACCACTCGCAGCATGCAGGCCTGTGTGCCCTGGTTCAGTGAGGCAGCTGCTCAGCACGAGAGAAGTGCGGGGTACAGAACCTATTTTGTCTAATTACTGGATTTACATTTGCCTGTCATGCAAGCAGGTAGTCATTTTGGCCATTGATATGACAAAAGTAGGCGATAGATTCCAAGAATAAGACTGATAATACAAGTATTCCACTACAGACACAGTTCATCCAGAAGGAGCATAAGCAACCCTTCATTCTGATGAGGCAGACAGTTCACCTTACAATTTTCTCTTATATTTCAAACCCCTCTCTCTCTCTCTCTTTTATATTTATATGTTCACAGGGGTCCTGTGTTAAGAGTACTGCTTTTTAATGCCACAGGGGAAAGAGACTGTGCCGCCATGCTCAAGCTGCTTGTGGTGAGTTTAATGGGAAGTTACTTTACATTATTTTGCAGACGCTTTCATCCAGAGCAACTTACAATCAGTAGTTACAGGGACAGTCCCCCCCTGGAGCAACTCAGGGTGTCTTGCTCAGGGACACAATGGTAGTAAGTGGGATTTGGACCTGGGTCTTCTGGTTCATAGGCGAGTGTGTTACCCACTAGGCTACTGCACCCTGCAGTAATGTAAATGCAGTTCATGTAAAGATACCAACTAGTGGGCAAGCTGCATTTTGAAACTGTTGTACTGTTTTTCCAATACTCTACTTCATGTCATGGTAGTGCTTTTAATTTTTGCTCTGTTAAAATAATATCTTTGCATGATTTTTTTTTTTTCCTCCCAAGCCATGCCATTTTGACTTTGCTGTGTTCTGCCCAAACATCACTGAGACGATTCCTACATGTAACGCCGGTGAGGAAGTGCTGATAATGCTGTCAGCTGTGTCACTATATTAGAAAAAGGGAGAAGGTTCTCTCACTGGTGGGCAGTAATATGCTAATGTTCTCCAACCTGGCCCCTTTTGGCAGACCAACAAAATTTCAACGTGTCCGTGGAGAGCATGCTGACCCGTTGCCTGGACAACCAGCAGAGCTGGAGAGTACTGAATGGAGAGGAGGAGAAGGCCACGGCCGAACTGCTGATCTCCAGCAATCTTCCCCTGGTGGCTGAGCTCAGGACTGAAACGCTGGTGTTTCCCTGCATTCTCAGCGCCCTCCAGTGGATCACCCAGGGAAGGGACTCAGTTCTGACCAACCCAGCCAAGACAGTCATCCCAGTCACATCATGTGTAGCAGATAAGGCAGCATCACTGAGGGAAGCAGCTGAGATCCACGTTCTTATCACAGGAAGCCTCCACCTCGTAGGTGGAGTTCTGAAGCATCTGGACCCTGCTTCTGTCTCTTAAATTATGAATGGAGATTTGATGTGAAACTGCAGTGTCTTACCACAAACAGTAGAGGTTTGCCACTACATTTGAGCAAACTGCCAGTTTTCTGTGTTTAGTAAAAAGGAAGTGTGTAGAACATTTTCTCCACTTCGTAGTGACCTTTTAAACACTCTTCTTAGTGCCTTACAGTTGCAAGTACTATACGTGCATGTTCACACTTGAAGACTATTGTTTACAGGAGACTTTGTGCACATTTGCATTTTACTGGACCTAAAGAGGTCAGTGGGTGTGACTAAAAGCAGCTACTTTTATAATACACCATTATCGGTAACTAAATGTTAATGCGGTGCCAAATGGTGTTATGGAGCAACTGGAATTGTTCCTGTTACTTAAAACATTTCAGGGATGGTTTTCCAGATGAGGTTTATTACAGGCAACTGTACACAGAGACCATGCCACACCTCCTGGTAGGAACTGCTGTTTGAGTACATTTTCACCAGTGTCTGAGGAAAATGTGGAAAATCAGACTTAGGAAACATGTGCACGTATACTGTTTAGCTATGTTAATATGAGAGTGTCCCTCATTTAATTTATAGGGTATTTATTGTCCAAAAAATATTACTTATTGTTACAAATTGAATTGTTATCAGGTACCATCTGAGCCAAAGAGCACTTCACACTTGAAATTTGTGTCTAATTGAAATGCGGTTTATACAAATAACTGGTAAGAGAAAACATTTTGGACTCATTTCCGATGGCACGAAGATGTTTGGGCCTATGCTAAGTACTAAATAATGGATGTAACGGAAACAGTTCACACATAAAATGGCGGACCAATCCTGGACATGTTGTACTTGTCTTCTAAAGGCATTGTAATAAATAATGTAATGGAAAGATGTCGACTGTGCTGCTTTATCCATATATTAGGGGTATCATGCATAAGGTGGCATTTGTAAGATGGGAAATTGATGTTCTCCCCCCAATTTTTTGGCCTTCCTCTGACCCCCTTCTGTCTCTCTTTCTCCTTTTCTTTTAATTTGAGTTTTTCTCAAACATTGGTACAATTTAACTGTAACAGCAATACTAATCTACCTACATAGAACCTGTTCATTCTTGTATCTTCTGTTGTGCCATGCCTCTGTATGTCCAGGTAACATCAGATGAGTTTAAATACAGCATTAATTACACATTAAAACTTGAGCTGTTTGCACTGATGCTTGAGAGAATAACCAGGAGATGCAAAAGAACCCTGAACAGGGTATCCCGTAGCTGCACCTGTAAACACCCACCATTATGTTACATGGTCCTCATACTCACAGGTTATATATAAGTAGTAAATAATATTTTTGTCTGAGAAAGTCGTAGCCGTGTAGAAGGCGTGTCTGGTCATACAAGACGAACGGAATTCTTAGCCGCATTATACGCAAGGACGGCCCGCGCGTTTATGTGTTTCTGGGATCTGCAATTCCTCTGCCTAACGGCAGGGGGCGGGCGCACTGGAGCTTCCTTTACCCGCGTCCGACTGTGCCGAGGCGCAGAAGAAGAGCAAGGATGCAGCGAGACAAAACCGGAAGCTCCGTCGGCGGCGATAAGTATGAATAAATTTATTTCTAGCGCGTTTAATCAACCACAGCCAGTGGTGAATGCCGTCTTTTGACTCCCCAGAGTTCGCGGCACATTATTTGTCTGGAGCGACTCTTATCCTCTCAACGAGTGCTTCGTAGTTCAATGTTGTTCTTCAGACGTGTTTTCCTCATTTCACCTCTAGGCCGGAGCGGGACGTCGCAGTCATGTCCAAGTATTACGACGGAGTCGAGTTCCCTTTCTGCGACGAGTTCTCAAAATATGAAAAGCTGGCGAAGATCGGACAAGGCACCTTCGGGTGCGTTTGTTGTCCATGTGTCGTGTTGTGGGGGTTTTGTCGGGTGTTGGGGTAGGAGGACAGGGACAAAGACCGTGGCTGTGTTCCAAATATCCACCTTTCGCCGTAAACCCCTCTACATTTACATTTACAGCATATATCAGACGCCCTTATCCAGAGCGACTTACAATCAGTAGTTACAGGGACAGTCCCCCCCCTGGAGCAATTTAGGGTTAAGTGTCTTGCTCAGGGACACAATGGTAGTAAGCGAGATTTGAACCTGGGTCTTCTGGTTCATAGGCCAGTGTGTTACCCACCAGGCTACTACCACCCACTACGCAGTGAACATCGCAGTCTTACGTTATGGTGGATTCCCTTTTTTACTGCTTTGTATAATGAAGTGAACGCGTGTTTCCAACACAGTATATTAGCAAATGTTATTGTAAAAAGTGATGTAGACAAATATTATATATAGAGCGACAAGTAGACATACAATATGTATTGTGTTACACACACACATACATCTCTCTCTCTCTCTCTCTCTCTCTATATATATATATATATATATACACACACACATACATACACGCACACACACTTTATATTATTATATTGCTTAGTATAGTCTCTGAACAGAATCTTACAGTAGCTCCTGTCAGTGACTATACTATTATCAGCATTGTGATGGGAATCGAATGGTTTGGTCTTGGCTGACTGGCTCTTATTAAAATGAAGCTATTTCTCCTTGTAGGGAGGTTTTCAAAGCAAAACACAGACAGACTGGAAAGAAGGTGGCACTGAAGAAAGTTCTCATGGAAAATGAAAAAGAAGGGGTAAATATAGTCATCCACTGAATTAATGCAAATTATGCTTTGAAAATGTGAAAATGGGGGTGTTTTTTTTAAATGCATTTTAATATTGCACCCTTTTCTTCAGTTTCCCATCACAGCTCTCAGAGAGATCAAGATTCTCCAGCTTCTGAAACATGAAAATGTAGTGAATTTAATAGAGATTTGTCGGACAAAAGGTAAGTTGCTGCGTTCTTAATTCTGCTCTGAGGAAGATCCTCTCAGGGATTTGTAGTGATTTCCCCCCCTTTTTTTTAGCTACACAGTTCAACCGATACAAAGGCAGCATTTACTTGGTTTTTGACTTCTGTGAACATGACCTGGCCGGTTTGCTCAGTAATGCCAATGTGAAGTTTACGTTATCCGAAATCAAGAAAGTCATGCAGATGCTGCTAAATGGACTATACTACATACACAGAAACAAGGTGGGGCATCTTCTTTCTTTAATTTTCATGATATTTGCAGGTGATGTTATCTACTGTGTAAGAAAAAGAAGGTTTTTCTTTTAAAACGTTGTTCATCTCTAGATTTAAAGTTATTTTGTTCATGTTTATGGAGTCAGCAGTTAACAACTATGAAATGATAGCAAGTGTGCTATTTATGTCATTGTGCATTAATTCTGGCTGACTTAATGTGATTGGCTTCTTCCGCAGATTTTACACCGAGACATGAAGGCTGCCAATGTGCTTATCACACGAGACGGCATACTTAAGCTGGCAGACTTTGGCTTGGCACGAGCATTCAGCTTAGCCAAGAACAGCCAGGGCAACCGTTACACCAATCGAGTTGTCACTCTCTGGTACAGGCCACCAGAATTGCTTTTGGGTGAGAAGTGTGGATCCAGCATGGATCAATAACCCTATAATTAATATTTGTTAAAGACACCATGTGTCTTTTGTAAATTACATTCACTATATGTTCATAGGTTATTGCAATAAATTCTGACTTTACCTTGGGACCTTTACTTTGACATTGACAGGTGAGCGAGACTACGGCCCTCCCATCGACCTGTGGGGTGGGGGCTGTATCATGGCAGAAATGTGGACTAGGAGTCCCATCATGCAAGGCAACACAGAGCAGCACCAGCTAACCCTCATCAGTCAGCTCTGTGGCTCCATCACACCCGAGGTAAGTGTTTGGATTTCTGGTCACAGTCCTCACCCACTTGAAAGTGAAGTGATTGTCATTGTTATATACTACAGTGTACACCCATGAAATTGGTTGTCGTAGTTAGGGCTGCGCGGTGTAAACAGTATGCAATATACATTAGACCAATGGGAGAGATTTTGATTATAGTGGCCTACCACAGAAATATCCGCTCCTCGTGAAAATGGGTGGTAGTAGCCTGGTAGTAAGTAGTAAGACCTGGGTTCAAAATCCCACTTACTACCATTGTGTCCCTGAGCAAGACACTTAACCCTTAGTTGCTCCAGGGGGGCTGTCCCTGTAACTACTGATTGTAAGTCGCTCTGGATAAGGGCGTCTGATAAATGCTGTAAATGAAAATGACACATCACCTGCCCGAAACCACGCCTATTCGCCACACGAGGCATTCGTTTTGTGGGAGAGCACAGTGCACGGCAGGGCTTCCATGGATCTTCAAAAAGTTTTAAATTTGAGTTTCTGAAAAATAAGGCCTTAAATATAATTAAAAGGACAAGTAATCGTTATATATAGAGTTTAAAAAATAATGCCGAACCAATAAATAAAGCAAAAAGTCTTCAATCGGTCAGTAATCCGCCAGTCACTGCACACTTCCAGGTTTACTAAACGCAGCATCTGTGTCGATGCCCAATTCGTACCACTCGCTCAATCGGTTCCGTGCCTGCGATTGGGTACTGACAGCGAGCCGGAAATGAACAGGGGCGTCCTAGCCTTTTTGGTGCCCCACCCAATATTGGAATGTGTCTTCTGCATTGTAAAAATTTGTATAAAAACAAGTCACCAGAGATATTTTAAATAACCTTACACTACCATTAATATACAAGGAACTAGTAATTGTAATATAGTGTTTTTAAGTTAATGTAACAGATACATGTTTCCAATATGAATTTCTAGTCAAAATGTAATATCCAACATGTGTAGTTTTGGACCAGCAAGAGAGATGAAACTCAGAACAGCATTGAATTACAATTTTTTTTTTTTTTTTAGACAACTTGATATCCAGTTTATATGTATACAGCAAAATTCAGCCTAAGATATCAATTCTGTCTTCTAGGTTTGGCCTGGGGTGGACAAAAAGTATGAACTCTATCAGAAAATGGAGCTGCCAAAAGGACAGAAGAGGAAAGTGAAGGAACGGCTGAAGTTTTATGTGAAAGACTCATATGCCTTGGACTTGATTGACAAACTGCTTGTGTTGGATCCCACTCAGAGAACTGACAGCGACGATGCGCTAAATCATGACTTCTTCTGGTCTGACCCAATGCCTTCTGACCTGAAGAACATGCTCTCCACTCACAACACATCCATGTTTGAATATTTGGCCCCACCCAGGAGGCGAAGTCACATGCCCCAGCAGCCAGCCAATCAGAACAGAAACCCTGCTACCACAAGTCAGTCAGAATTTGATCGGGTGTTTTGAGCAAAACAAATGAAAATCCAATTCTGCAGACACCTAAGCAACGTCTCCACCTTGCAGTTTTTGCCAGATTTTTTTCCCCTGGGATCAGACATCCTTGAAATTAAACTGCTCTAATCATATATTGAGTAATGTCAGTCGATACAGAGTTCTACTGTGGAGTTGAGACTATCTATGCATCAGAAAATCAATCTGTACTATGACAAAGGACGTATGTATAATGATGTATATTCAAGTGGAAAATAATAGCCAATTTGCTGTTATTTTCTCTGCCTGGTATTAATATGTTTGTATATTTCTTACTTTTGTTTATAGATTTTTTTTTTTTTAAAGCTCATGGAAATGTCCTAGACTGGTTTTTGGTGTATGTTGTACTTGTGAGTATAATACACTAATAAATCTACAGCCTCCTTTTGAGCATCCTTTTCCTTTTTATATCCACAATGTCAATTTATAAGAAACAGTATAATTGCTATGGAAGCCAGTGCTCATTATACCTGTATATTTGCTTGAGATTCATATGGTGACCTGAATCACCTTCTTGTTTTTTTTTTGTGATCTCTGTACAATATCTCCATCATATGTATCTATTGCATTTACAGCTATAGTTACCAGAGTACTAGTTCGGAACAGTACAATGAAGCATCATCACAAAGCATAAGCAGTTAAGTCACAATTAACATTCTTACTGAGCCAACATGGACGGCCTGCTTAAAATAAATGGATTACTCCATTAGTGGCAAAAATAGCTAAAAATTTAATTGGCTTGTGACGTCTTAGGAAATTTGCACCCTCAACAATCCAGTTAGCACCGCTCCTTTCTGCTGTGCATTAGTGGTGATTGGTGAATGTTACGTGTGTAGAATTTTTGTCATGCCTGAGACTTCTACAGGCACATGTGGGGCCAGGGTGCTTGTTAATTGGTTTTCTGAAGCATGGGTATTCCCACACCTAACTCTCATCTTAACCCATTTAACTTAATCTAATTATGCGCCTAAACAGGCTACACTTCCAGTGTACTTGATTTATTTAGCTTTTTGCTCTAGTACACCTACTCTTGTACTTAACATAAGTAGGACTACTGATGTACTAAAAGGTTATGCCAGTTTATCTTGTGAAATGTCATTATTATACAGCAACTGAAGAACTCAACTTTTTTTATCCATGTATATGATCACTATATGCACACACACAGACCTGAGACATTGGGATGATATTTAAATAAGTTCCATTTTGTGGATAAAGATGGGACAAATTCCAGCATTGACAATGGAGTGAGCCAGAATATAAGTGACCCATACAACTCTTAGGATGAAGAATGCCTTTTATTTCTCCTACGTAACACAATGATACTAAAACATATTTGGTTCAGAGCTTAAATAGTTTATAACGGCTAATGCTACATCTGTTAAAGTGAAGTGATTGTCACTTGATGCACAGCACACGGTGCACACAGTGAAATTTGTCCTCTGCATTTAACCCATCACACTGAGTGAGCAGTGGGCAGCCATGACAGGCGCCCGGAGAGCAGTGTGTGGGGACGGTGCTTTCCTCAGTGGCACCTCGGCGGACTGGGATTCGAAACGGCAACCTTCTGATTACAGGGCCGCTTCCTTAACTGCTAGGCCACCACTGCACTGTTGTAAGCGGTACAATTCTGAATGAAACCACACAGCAGCATTCATAAACACAACTGTCTCTATTTGTTTGTTTTTTTTCTAGTTTAACATTTCATGTTACAATTACTAATTTATTAAGGTTTATATGCAGAGTGAGAAAATACCACACAGGTTTAACTACTAAGGACCCCCCGGTACTCTCTATGCTGGCGTTCTCAACCAGCGGGTTTTATTCACAGCCATAAAGGCCTTAATAGAGGCTGTCCGGTGGCTTTATGGCACCACAGTGACAATCAGCATTGGCAGTCCATTACCGCCCGGTTCTCACACTGCCACAAGGAGTCTCCTCCTATAATATAATTTCAAATAAACACACAAATACAGACAAGAAACTTGTGACATCATATTCCAGGATACATTATCACAAATGATTTCATCATATTTAAATAGAGAATGAAAACCTGAGCACAGGAGGCCATCATGTTATTTACCTCAGCCGGGACTGTACAGGAAAGCCCCCGTCTACGCAAGTCTCCGTGTCTCATATGCTTACGTGCTGATCATAAGCCTCATAACACCGAGATTTGTTCCTCAGCAGAGTCTAAGCTGGGTATTTGTCATCCTGTTATAATGCTCTTTTTCTAAGCAGCGCCAGATCAAGTTAACCCCGTCCAGATGCGTGATGTTTATGCTGAAACATTTGCCAGTTCGGCTCTTCAGGGTGGGTTTACTGCATTAAGGTCAAGTGCTGTGCAGCAGTTGTCTTATAAAATTCAAATATGAAATTATTTTATTAAAATAAAGAAGGCATGATAACTATAATAAAGAAAAAACTTTTGTTTGTTGCACTATTGTAAAAAAACTGTCTTAGATGGGGTGCACATGATTTCACTGTTAAACAAATGTGTATCTTGTCAAGGTCAGTCATTTCAGCTTGTAATGTCCTGTTTTTGTATAAAAAAAAAAAAACATGACACACAAAGTAAGGGTGACTGAAATGATACGGTAGAAAAGTATGTGTACTGTGACACATTCTTATCAATAGACAGATAGTGGGCATGAATCATACAAGTGTGGGAGTTCATCTCCTGAGCTCTGCACATCTCAGATGAGGTCATGCGATATATAGAGCCCATCCCCCTGATTCCGTTATAAGGGCCTGTGAGTGTAACGATCAGCACTAGGCGCCTGGTAGAGCAGGTGGGATGAAGGCTAATCTGGGGGGTTTGGGGGGGGCTGTCTACTTCTGACGCTTGTGGCTCCTGGTTGTGCCCAGTTTTTTAATCAACCTGTTCTGGCACAGTGTGGAGGGCCAGGATTTAGGGTGAGCGCAGCTGTGCTGGGGCCACAGGCCCTGCTAGGTGCTGAACTGCAGGGAGATAAGCCCCAGCTTCACAAAGGATCCATCACACTCATGAGAGCGCCATCGAGTGCAGCAGTAAAACCTGGGATGGACCATAATCCATATGTTAAATATCCATACTCTATTAATCTCAAAGCTTCTCATAGATAATCACAAACTCAGTAAAGATTCTATTTACACTTCCTCCGAGGGAAAAAAGATCGAGATTAAGTAAGAACGTGGAACGGTGGCTGGGCCAGACTGGAATCGCAATCCATGGCTCAGAGTCCAGTCCAGGTTTTGCTGGTCTCTTTGCTCAGGATTATTCAGTCTCACTCCAGCCAAACTCCCTGTCCGGGCTAATGTTGCTCTCATTAGTGGCCAAGCATGCCCAGTGCACATGAGTCCTAAATGGACTATCTGACTCCAGGATGCCAGCGCAGAAGGTGCTGAATTGCTGAAAGCCTCTCTTCTGTCTTTATGAGTCTTTGGGTCGCCATGGAGCCTGGAAGCGCCCTTCCCAAATTTCCCAAAAGTTTGTTCATCATCATCATGATGTTTAAATGGGGTAAGTCTCTTCTTTTTGCTTACCTTGTTTTTTGTGTGTTGAACTTGTAGGGGTGAATGTGGAAATGTGGAGAAATCTGCACACATCCTGCACACTTGCCAGTTGTTTGCAAATGACAGATAATCCCTTAGTTGTGAGATCAACAGGTTGCCCTGACAGACTTAGCGGCTTGTCAACATTAATGTGTAACCATGTATCCAAGTTTTTTTTTTAAGTGTCAAAACACTTTTTTTTTTTCAATAACAAAAGTATGATGTTTATGATATTTTCATTCATTGCAAATGTTCTGTATGAATATTCTGTAACTGATAATTGTAAATCACTCTGGATAAGGCCGTTGGATAAATACTGTAAATGTATTGAACTCTAAACATTGTTTGGCGCTTGCGCCATTCATTCCATCACCATTCATCATGGCTGTTTCCAAACTTTGTTATGATTTTTTTAAATTACTTTAAAATTATATTTAATATACCTGGAATTATGCGTTAATATTTTGCAAGGTACTTCTTATTCCTTGTTTTCCTTTCTTATGTGCTACGGGACCTTTGTAACTTGTGCCAGCCCAGCATTCTGCTTGCCCCCCACTTATGCTTAGAGCGTGATGCTGCCGGGTGTGCAGTTCGGTTGAGGGTCTCGGCAAAGGGCTTTTATTCTTTTGCCCTATTTTCCCCCCCTGGACACCCCCATCTAAGTCTGGAATAGACTGAAAGGGCAGAAGGAGGGGTGCCATTGTTGCGCATTACCATGACAACGTGCTCTGAGTAATTTTGAGGGCATTACAGGGTGCCTGAGAAAGATCGGAATCCAGAGCTAATCACTTTAACGAATGCTGTTTGGCTTACTTTGGCTGTGTGATTACAGTTTTTCTGTCGTGTCAAAGTTAACCTCAACCAAAATTTAAAATAAGTAACAAAAAACAAATAGCACATAGATCTGGCACTGGTGGCCAGAGCTCTCCTCCCATTCCTTTGATGAAGACATCCTTTTGCAGCCTACATATCATGTGCAAGCAAAATAGTGCCATTTGACCAGCTTATATTCTGCCCTATTATTTCTAGGGCAATGATTTCCCGGTGACAGTGTGATTCGGGCATGCCAGACTACCGGGGGGCCAGAAGGAAAACCGCCTGTTAATGGAATATTAATTAATGCATTGGAGGAGCTGTCCATTCTGTAAAACCAGACAACAGTGTGTTGACAGCGATTAGCTGATAAATGAGTTCTGAGGTCCATTCTGCATTTTTGCTAGAAATTTTGGGTTGGGTTTGATTGGCAAGGTGGATTCTTATCACTGACCTCAAAGGGGGTCTAAATTCCCCAAATGATCACAGATAGCCCCCCCTCACAGATGGCCTTATGTTAAAATAACAAACTACTCGTCCTTTTTTTAGAATTGATACTACTCTCTATGGTTTGTTGAAGAATGTGCTCATAAACTTAAATGAGCGTGAAAGAGCACTAGGCAATGGGCAGAGGTCAAACTAGAGGTTTATTTACACCCCCAACCCCTCATCTCCTCTCCTCCTGCCCTGACCCAAGTCTGTGAAAGCTGCCAGATCACAGGCCAATCGGGAGGCTCTTGTCAGTTGTCCATGGCAGCTTCTCCACCCAGGAAGACACAGAGCAGGTCATCAGATACAGTGACCCAGTCCACAGATCCCCACATCCCAGCCCACAATTGTTCCTAAATGCATTTATCTGTTAGTTTCTCTAGAGGATGTTAGCTATGGGGTTGATGATACCAGAGTGTGGGCCCAGCTTGAAGATGGAGATGTGCTCCTGTGGTCTAAAAGTTAGATGGCTCTTCCAGCACTCACTGTGCTGAGAACTCAATGCCTCTAGAACAGATAATGTTGCTCAAGTATATCTGGATTAGTCACTGTCTCAGTCCCCTACTTACTGTAAGTAACATCCAGTTATCATTTGATAGGTAAAGTAGAACATATGCACAGTGGAGCATCTAGAAAAGAGAAAAGTTGAGATGTTTTGTGCAGGTCTTATATGGACAGCGGGCAGCTGTAGGTATCTAGCAGTAGTGTGACTCTCGTGATACAACAGATGCATTTTACCACCACCACAGCAGAGTGACTGGCATTCCCCCTCACAGTCCCACGCAGATAAATCACAGCAGGGCAGATATGCGCAGATTCGGCAGAAGGTGCTGAAACGACAGAGAGGGAATGTCTTGGCAATGACGCGGCCCTGTTCTTCATCAGTAGAGATAAAGCAGGCGAGGGAGACGGCTGTCCCAATGTAACAGAAACCCCCCCACATTTGCGCACCCAGCTATACCCCCTCCCTCGTAACCTCTGCTCAGGGATCAGCCCGTGCCATTCGGTGCAAGGCAAGGTGATGAATCAGGGGCTGCATCTGTAGGAATTTGTGCATGTGAGTGCAGCAGGACGACATGCAAAAGATTCTCATCATTAATCCATGTGGTCAAGTAGGTTTGATGGCTTTGCCTCAATTGTTCTCAGTTAATCTGTAATCCTGGGAAGCATGGGTCATGAAGTATTGCAAAATTACCTAGTTTTTCCTCTTTACATACTGGCATGTTGTGCTGAGCATTATTTGGTGTTTGATGCAGGTCTGATTTTCTCACTTAATCTCTTTAATATCAGAGAATCATCTGTTTATGGTGATCAGCGGCTACTGTCTACAGCAAAAAAAGGGAACTGTGTGAAATTTGTAATGCCCATTGTTCCAACAGAAAGGGGTACAATTTTTTTTTGTGTGTGTGGTGTATCCAAGAGGAAGCAGACGCCCATAATCCTTGCAGGTATCCTGTTCTTGGCATCTTAAAGTAACTGGTAGGGGATTGGCAAATCCAGCCAATTAATGCAGAGAACATTCTCTGGATCAAACCTGGATCAAAGACACTAGATATTTTAGGTAGAGTGTATTCAGGTACCTGCCATCTCACAGTCTGCATGTGTACCCAGTAATGGGCTCTTATTATTACAGCAGAAAATTTGTAAAAATGAATGGACTGCGTGATGTAACAAAGATCCACTTGATCCGTGTGATGAATGTTCATATTTTAACCACATCAACAGACCCTCTCTTTGCTTGACAGTTGACTGAGTTCCACTGATTTACTTTTCCTGAACATAGTTAGCAACTTAAATTGTTGGATCCATGCAGCTATGTTCAACTTGGCTTCACATGAGCTTTAAACTTCTCCCTGATGAGCTGTCACCACAACAGCACAGCTTGGACGTGCAGATCTTTAAACCCTTGTTTTGTGAAGGTGCTTTGGATTAAATAATACTCAGCGTAATCTACCTTAGTTCCCACTAAACAACATGCTCACAGCCAGAGTAGTAGCAGGGCTGTGTATGAGCCAGGAAACAAGTAAGCTTCCTGAAAAAAAGTTCAGACGTCCCCTGCAGCATGACCGGCCTGGACGGGGTGAAGCAGCTTGGCTCCAGGTCCCTCCATCCTAGATTTTCTTCAGCAGTGTGTGCAGTCCCCACCCCCACACTGGCATCTTTTCCTTTAAACGGGGGAGAGGAGGCAGGGCACTGGGTCAGGAGGGGTCACAGGGGCTCACTAATCCAGATGCATAACTTTGAGACTGCCGCGGCAACACACTGCTCTTTTCCGGACACTCCGGTGGAACGGTGTGTTCACTGGTCCCGTTCCCGCACTCGGGGGCAGGGTGGCGATGAAAAGGTCTGAACTCTGGGAAAGGATTTGGGACTGGAGCAGGTGCAAAGACTCCTGCAGTGAGATGCAGTGCAGCATAAAGCATTCAGGAAGCTCCAGTGCTTCTTCTCTTTTATATTTTCCTGTGCTATGCGGCTAATTCAGGTAAACAGTATCTCCTGAAACACCTACGGTTGTTCGTTTCAGAGTCCCATCAAGCCGTAAGCTCCATGTGTTGTGACAGAATGTTCAGGCAGCTCAAAAGCTGATAAAGAGATTTATCTTGGCCTGAAAGTCCTGCTTTGACTGATTAAATACTCTTCTTACAGCAGGGCAAAGTGGGGTTCCTGTGATACATAGTTCATATGCTGTATTCATATTTTTCTCAGTTGCTTTCAACCAAGGCCAATCTATTATTTAATTTCTTTTAAGGGAGTTTGTGAGTAGGGTTATTGAAGAGGATGTTTGACTGCTCTACATTGCTCCATTCAGCACCTAATTTATATGTAAGTAATGCAACTTCTGCTTCATGCCTTTCAAGCCGAAAATAATGGCCTTTTATTTTATTTGTAACAGAGTGGCTGACTCACCCCTCACCCCAATACTCAGTTCTGCCCTAAATCACGAGTCTGACTGATTGAGTTTGGGTGTTTGTCCCATGGCTGATGGGAAGAGTTGGTGTCATAGGGCAATTTGGGCCTCACCCCACCACAGAACTCCACACAAGGGGCCAGTTGGAGACAACTCTCACTCCACCTGCTCTGTTTCAGCCTTGTGCTCTTTTAACTCAGGTGGTGGTGTTAATTCCAGTGGTGTTAGCAGCTTATCGCTAAAGCCATCTGGTCGTCAGAGCAATTCACATTGCAGCAAAGAGCTGCCTGGTCTTTCCTAAAAAGCGAATACAGAGCCTTTATTACCTTTATTATGGAAGGTGAAGTGGAATTTCGGCAGTGCTCCATGGCACTAGCACCTCCACATTCCAAACTCCAAATCCCTCCCTCTGCTGCCCCAGTCGTTAATATCTTCCGCTTGAATAAAAATTCGGGGAACAAAAACACTGATCAAAGTGTGAGCGATGGGGGCCCAGAGATGGGAGTGTAGCGGGGCTGGGGTTGGCCCGTCCTGTGGAATGTGGAATGACTCAACAGAGCGCCCACGTGATTGGCTGGCCGGGACAGACAAGTGACGGCCAGAAATCCCCCCACGGTTTGTCTTGAATGCATTCAGCTCCATTCACATGGAGAGCGCAGCGGGTTTCACACTGAGAACGCCCAGACAGCAGTCAAACACTCAGCATCACCAAGCACTGTGTTTACCATCACTGTAATGCTGCCGCTGCCAGATTACTCAGTTTTTACTCCATGAGAAATAAATCTTGTTAAATGATCTTCACCCAGCCCCTTCCCTCCATGTAAAATCTACTAAAGGTTTATCGGCCTGAGCTGATAGCAAACATCCTCATGGGTTTGTGTGATCATTAGTCGTGTAATGGACCATGTAACCTTTGGCTTCTTGTTGAAGTAGAAGTTCCCAGTGTGAGATGCGGAAGCGTGAGCAGCCATGTGATAAATTGGAGATGGATCAGGCTCCTCCAACACACAGGGACCTCCCTGCAGTCATTCTGTAAAACCAAACCGTATAATCAAACCCGTCGGCCGCGTTTTCAGGGCATTTATCTTCTCTTTCATCAACAGCTTTTAATACCAATTCCATATGAGCAGAAACAAACCTTGATTTAGATCGATTGCTTTGTTTGACCGCGTAACTGAAGGTACAGACAATACAGTCATTCTATATCTGTCATTCTCATAGAGATGCAGATGAACCCACTGTCTCGCGGTTTTGTGCACTTTAGCTTGTTTTTTTTTTGTACACGCCGGTGTGTTGATTTATTACCCAGAGGGTGGTCCAGATCTCCCAGAATGACAGCAGAGATTAGGCCATGAGTCACACCAGATGCCCATTGTTAAGAGGCCATGAACGAGCGCGGATCCAGCAGCTTAAGACAAAGGAAGTTGTAAGAGTTTTTTTGGTGTGGTATTTTCAGTGATGCTTTAACGCCCAGCGTCTCACTGTGAAATGGGTCGTTAAATCTTAATGCCCTCCAGGACTCAACATTGTGTGGCTTGTCCATTACATTTTGGTACCAGCAGGTTAAAAAGCCTAAAATGCCACACTGTACACATAAATTTAATGAATCCTTTAGACAACTGGTTTGTATGCATGTCCAAGCAAATTAAGTTGGTCTCTCAGTTGTCAATTGTCACGTTTCAATGTCAGGCATCATGATTAAATATTAAATATAATATGCAAAATAAAAATCATATTGTGAAAATTTTCTAAATTTTTCTTTAGAAAAAAATCAGGTGTAATGCCCAGTTAGGTAAATAACAAATTTGTCCAAGAAAATTGTAAATGAACAACATCTTTTGTTATAAATTAAAATGTATAAAAAAAAAAAAATTTATAAAAAAGCAATGTAAAATTTAGGTTGTATCATTTTGGTCATGATATGACCATTCACATTTTTGACACACTGGAGCATACTTTTGCTAACATAAACCTCCAGTATAATGAATTCTTCAGACAATAATTGAATTCATTTTTTGTGTGTGCAGGTATATTGTGCACAGCAACATTGGACGACAAGTGCATGTCAGCGCCCTGCCAGAATGGGGGCACCTGTGTGATCTCCATGGACGACTATGCTTGCCTGTGTCCGAGGCATGAGGAAGTGCAGTACACGGGGAAAGACTGTGACCAGCTGTTTGATGCCTGTGCGTTTGCTCCCTGTGCTGAGTGTGAAAGTACACCGGGCAGTAGGGAATATACCTGCATCTGCCCAGCCGGGTACACCGGTGCCAACTGCACTGAGGATGTCAACGAGTGTCAGAGCAACCCCTGCCACAGGGGAAAGTGTGTGGATGAGGTTAATGGGTATTCTTGTCTCTGTCCAAATGGCTACAAGGGACAGGACTGTAGCCTTCGAGTGGTTGACTGTGTGGATGAGCCCTGCTTGAACAATGGAACGTGCTCCCAGCTACCCGATGGCTACAAATGTTTGTGTGTCCAAGGTTTTGATGGGGACCACTGCGAGAACGATGTTGACGAGTGCCTGTCACACCCATGCCAGAATGGAGCCATATGCCTGGATGCTGTAGGAGAATACCACTGTTTCTGTGTGCCAGGCTTCCAGGGCTACAACTGTGAGATTGACATCAACGAGTGTGCCTCGCGGCCATGTGAGAACAATGGCACCTGCATCAATGAGAAGGACCGCTATTCATGTGAATGCCTGCTGGGGTTCATGGGTAGGTATTTTTTGCCATTTTTAGTCCACTATGGTTCAACCATATAGCAGAAAGGGAGAAGCATATCTAGCTAGATCTCAGTATATAGATCTCAGCATATCTAGTCTCAGAATGCATTTGCAAGCAGCATGACTTCAGCTGTATGACCAGCCATTTACAATGTTCAACCAGCTGGTTAGTGACGTGGCCTCACACCTCCAAGGTTGTGATTTTGAATTCTGGCTCGAACTTTGTGTGGGTGGAGTTTGCGTGCTCTCCACATGTTACCGTGGGTTTCCTCCAGGTTTTCCGGTTTCCTCACACTGATCCAAGGCGTGCACACTAGATAGATTTGTGGCTCTGAATTGTTCATAGATGTGAGGATGTGATTAGTGAGTGTGTGTGTGTGTGTGTGTGTGTGTGTGTGTGCCCTGCGTTGGGCTGGCACCCCACCCTGGGTGAGTCCCCAACCGGCATCCAGAACCCTGAAAGGACTAAGATGTTATGGAAAGTGAGTGTGTGTGTGAGGGTTAGTGCTGATGTGACAACAAAAGAGAAACCTGCCAAACACGTCTAATTAGTGCATGGAAATGTACTGGATGCAGTAGGTGTTTATGCAATTGACATACATGCAACATACTCCTCCTTCTCCTCCTCCCTCCGGCTGCTCCCCTTAGGGGTCACCATAGAGGGTCACCCAGTCTGGTTGTCTACACAATTGATTTAGTAAAAAATTTAAGATGCCCATCCTGACACGACCCTCCCCATTTTCCTGGGCTTGGGACTGGCATCAAGAAATACACTGTAAGTCACATGCTTCCGCAGTGGCTGGGTTACATAAAAAAAAAGTGCAGCATGGTATCCATTGAGGAGTGAATATGTGTTAACGTTTCTACATGAGCTCAACATTCAAGATTCAGGGTCTGTCTCCGATCTGCTTTGTGGGTCCTTTAGAGCCCCATTAGTCACAGTGCCTCAAAAGACCTGGTTTATTTCAGCAGAGCTTCTCAGTAGTGGCAGAATAAAGGTAAAGTAGAGGGAAAAGGCATTCCTCATTCTGGAGATTCCTCAGCCCACTCAGGATCAGAAATTAAAGAGTTCCTAGTGCCAGATTGACCTGGGTCTCTCAGCCAGCTGCTAAAAAAAAAAGCTGTGTTTCAGTTTGGCATGTTCTCTGTGAGAGTCATAAGGCTTATTGAGAAAACGTTTTGTACGTGAGCTATAAAAACGAACTCCTTTGAAACATTTGGTGAGTGTGAGTGTCCTCTGATTTTATTTCGTCCCTGACGTGTTTTTCTGCTCTGTGTTCCTTCAGGAATAAATTGTGAGGTGGAGATAAATGAGTGTGAGTTGAATCCATGTCAGAATGGTGCCACCTGTCATGACCTCATAGGGCTTTACATCTGTGAGTGCGTGATTGGGTTTGAGGGACTGAACTGTGAGATCAACATCAATGAATGCGCCAGTGAACCATGCCAGAACGGAGCCCTATGCAATGACTTGGTGAACAGGTACGAAACTATTTAAGATTATGCAAACACAATTGATCTAATTTGTTGTCCAGCCATTGAAAGAGCTTGCATCACCTCTAATTGTCGTAATGTAGGAAACCCCAAAAATTATTTTGTAATATGACATCATATTAATGTGTTAAATAGAGTTTAGGGATACTTCTGTCTTTGTCAACAACTTCAAAGCAGCAAATGGCTCTTTATCTCATCCCCCTTCAAATGAAAACTCTAATAGATTGTTCTGTCTACTCCAGATATGAGTGTGACTGCGGTGGTACAGGCTTCACAGGAGACCACTGTGAAGTGGATATTCCAGAGTGTGCTTCAGACCCTTGCCAACATGAATCCACATGTGTGGAAGGCACCAACCACTACACCTGCCTTTGTTGGCCAGGTACTCCTCCCTACAAATGAGACTGGATGCAGTGCAATCCTCTGGTATTTTTTCCTCTGAAGCTTCCTGGTTGTGATGCCACCTGCTTCCATAGGTTATGATGGACAGAACTGTGAAGTGGACATGGATGAATGTGCTGATGCTCCCTGTCTGAATGGGGGACAGTGCTTCCAGAATTCTGACCCAGCCAACTGGGAGGAGGGATGGGAGTTCAGCTATGCACATGCAGCTGGATATGTCTGCCACTGTCAACCAGGATATATGGGTTAGTCGTTTTCACAGCCCACTTCCATACTCTCAGAATTTGAGTGTGCACCAGTACATGTTTATAATGGTTATTGAATATCTGCTTTCCTAGGAGAGAATTGTTCTGTGAATATAGATGAGTGTGGGTCAGGACCATGCCAGAATGGAGCGACCTGTAAGGACCTAGTGAATGCTTACGTCTGTGTGTGTCCAGCAGGCTTCACAGGTAGGTTTTGGAGAACTATGATGCATAATATGTTAGGGGTTGGTGGTTTCCACTGTGTCCTTGTAAAAGACTGGAGTCCCAGTCTGGGTGATCTTCTTCTATATTATTACAAGGCCTCGTTAACACGAGCACCATTTGTTTTCCATTATGAATCCTGAGTGGATATGGCCTTGGCCTTTAGTAAACCATCTATGCTCACATGTAAAACATCCTAAAGACACCCTTAGTATATTTGTGTTCAGCCAGTAAAAGGCTGATAGACCTAAGATTGTTGGGATTGGCCAGTTTTCCTGTTAAAACTGGTTTAGAAAAGTGGTAGATGGCTTTGATATGGTAATTATAGGCCTATGTGACCCTTCAGTGCAGCTGTCTTCTGTACTACTTCTCAGGTGAATCCTGTGAGGTCAACATTGATGAATGTGAGAGTCAGCCATGTCACAATGGTGCATGGTGTGAAGATGGTGTGGCTGACTACACCTGCCATTGTCCTACACCTGAGAATGGCAGCCTGCCATGGGGTGGCCACGACTGCAGTGTCCAGCTGGCAGGATGTGTGGAGCATGAATGCCAGAATGGTGCAATCTGTGAGCCATGGCTGGAAGGAGAAGAGCACCACCACACATGTATCTGCCAGCCAGGATTCTACGATGAAGTCTGTTCCACTCCCACCACGTTTTCCTTCTCGAGACCAGGCTTCATCCTGGTCGAGGTGCCCTTGCCTGAGCGTAGACGCAGACAGACTAGCAGCAGCAACCACACGGCCAGCATCCAGCTGCGTTTCCGAACCACACTAACTGACATGGTGTTGTTCTACAGGGGTGATGCTAAAAACTACATGTCTCTGGAGATTAATAGAGGAGGACTGAAGGCCAAGGCAACCTATGAGGGATCATTGTTGGAGGTGGTCTTCTCTAGTTTGGTGTCAGATGGGGGGTGGCATCAGACAGCCTTAACACTGGGTCAGGGGCTGGTTATGGTGGTGAAGGGACCTGGTTGTGATTCAAACGGGTGTAGAATAGAAGATAAAGGGGTTCCCAATGGGCCTCACTTTCATTTCCCAAGCTCCTTCAAACATGTGTACATTGGTGGAGCTCCACTTCAGTACTTAGCCCATCTCAACACTGAAAACGGGTTTATGGGATGCATGGAGGACCTGTTCATTGACTCCAATCCGATCTTGCACCAAAATCTGCCAGCGGAGGCAACTCAGACAACAGAACTTGGCTGCAGTAAGACAGAGTGGTGCAAAGAGGACCCCTGTTCGCAGCATGGCCACTGTGTGGATCTCTGGACTTCCTACGTCTGTGAATGTCATCGACCATATTATGGAAATGCCTGTGGACAGGGTAAGAGAATTAAAAATTGCCCCTTACCATCCCGTATGTGATCTGTTGATTTTTTTTGTAATCTCTACTGTGTCTAAATTGCCCTAATTCCTCTTCCACCAGAATTCCCATCATGGACATTCAGTCATGAGGACACACAAAGCTATGTTTCCTATTACGTTAATAATAACCATGGTGCCAGCTTCAACGTGTCCTTCTTTCTGCGCTCATTAAAGCCTGAAGGTCTGCTGTTTCAGCTTCGGCGAAAAGGGAGTGAGGGAGAGGAGGAGTCATACTTCAGTATCTTCTTGCAGACGGGCAGACTGATGGTCAGCTCATTGCCAGGCACCTCTCCTCTGACGGCACCAATCTTCCTGACCACAGGAGAGAAACAGCTTGTTCAGGTGGAGCTCCAGCATGGTCAGGTTTTCTTCAAACATGCCGGTCTATATTACATCCTGGGCAAGGTCCATGAAGTGGAGATTTTGGAAGGTGACCTGGCTTATGTTGGTGGACTACCTGGAGAGAGAGACTCAGAAATATGGAGAGGGGACTTTAAGGGCTGTCTTCAGGATCTGAGATTGGATGATGTTCATATGGACCTGGATGCCTGGAACAGCTCGGTCTACTCAATGGTGTACTTCCCCAACAACGCAGAAAATGTGGAACAGGGGTGCATAAGTGATAACACCTGCAAGGTATAACAAAGAGTTGATTTTTTAATTTTGATCATTTTCACTTGCAATGAAAGTGATGGATGTTGGTTTATTTCTTAAGGTGAAACCATGTTTAAATGGAGGAGAGTGTACAGTCACATGGAATGACTTTGTCTGCTCATGCCAGCCAAATTTCACCGGGAAACACTGTGAGACACGATTATGGTGTGTTAGCAATCCATGCATTAATGGTGGGCACTGTGTGGACCTGCCAGATGGATATGAGTGTAAGTTACAGTGTCAGTTTACTGTGAAAAATGTCCTAATGCATTTCATTGATTATGAAATCTGCCCATCTGCCATCCCAGGTATTTCCAACGCCACCTTTGAGAACAGCCCCCTGCAGTACAGTGCTCAAGCCTCATTGTTGGCCCCAGTAACTAACATCGGCATGGAACTACGAACACGCACAGAAAATGGCATTCTCCTGAGGGCCTCCAATGGGCTGGAGCTCCTGCTGGTGGGCTTGCTGGACTCTTCCCTGCGAGTGGAGATCCACAGTGACAACAGTTTGGAACCCATTGCCTTCTCTGGCAAGCATAGACTGTCAGATGGCAGTTGGCACCGTGTCCAGATCTCCATGGCTCACCCTGACCACGAGGCTTCTCACTGGGTCATCACTGTGGATGGTCTCTCAGATGGAAGCAGTGCCCCTGATGTGGCTGGAAGGCTGCAATTTCTGAATGAGGAGGGCATGGTTGTGGCCCTGGCTGACAGCTACACTGGCTGCTTGGGGGCTGTGAGGCTCGGTGGGGTTTACCTGCCCTTTGTTGATGATGCAAGCCCCCCACAGCCCGGTCAGTTCTTTAGGCTTGGAGATGCAAATGTGCAGACGGGTTGCATGGGTGCCCCTGTATGTGAGACCAACCCATGTCAGCATGGTGGTGTGTGTCTGGACAGGTTTAATCTCTTTAGCTGTGATTGTGCCTCTGGGTGGGAGGGGTCACACTGCGATGTGGACATAAATGAGTGTGTTTTACACCCCTGTGCCCATGGTCGCTGCACAAACCAGGCTGGGGGGTTTCAATGCACTTGCTTGCCGGGCTACGGAGGTTCAACCTGTGAGGAAGACCTGAACGAGTGTCTGGACGGTGTTTGTGAAAATGGCGGTACTTGTGTTGATGGAATTAACCGGTACACGTGTGTGTGCCCACCAGAGTACAGTGGCCCTCGCTGCCAGTGAGTGTACCTTCTGCTTACTATTACAATTAGCACAGAGAAAATATTATTTTCCTGAAATGTTCACTTTCATACAATATAATGTTGAATATAATTAATAATTACTTTCTGTTTATATGTATTTATTTAGCTTCTCCACAGTTTCCTCTTCTACAGCATAATGAACATACTAAATTATATTTTGTCTTTCCTCAGGTGGAATTATCCTCCTCAGTTATGTGGTCAGGATGTGCAGTGTGCTAATAATGGGGTCTGCCATGATGAAATCTGGGGGGCCAACTGCACCTGTGTCCCAGGTTTTTCAGGAGACAGGTGAGCCCCTTCAAAGCACCCCCTTCTGTGTGGAAAAACATCGACCTTGAAACAGAATACAGGTATTGAACAACACATCCTTTCTCCTGTGTGTTCAGGTGTGAGGTGGAGGTGGACGAATGTATGTCCAACCCCTGTTTGAATGGGGGATCCTGTGTGGATAGACTCAACAGATTCCGATGTGTGTGTGCAGCAGGATTCAGTGGCCCCTTCTGTGAGACAAGTGTATGTACAATCTCTCTCTATTTTCTCTCTATTATTTATTGTTGTGTAAGTAGCCTAGTGATTCGAAACCAACTAATCTTGGAAAAAAAAAAAAAAAAAAAGTCATGCCACCACCTTTGTTCATTAAAATGTTTTTAACTTATACATCAGCAATACAAAAATGTAAAAACTGACTGTGCACTGCTGTGCTTTCAGCAGAAGCTGCCACAGAAAGAACGAATCCCTTGGTTGGTGGTTGCCATCCCCCTGGTCTGCTGCGGCGTGCTACTGCTCATCATTGGCCTAAGTTTCATGGTGCTCACTGCTCGCAGGAAGCGTCAGTCTGAGGGCGCCTACAGCCCCAGCCAGGAGGAGGTTGCAGGGGCACGGCTAGAGATGGACAGCATGCTAAAAGTGCCCCCAGAAGAACGTCTCATCTGACTTCCATTCCCCTTCACTACAGACTGTTGGAACAGACACAGGCTATAACACTGGACAAGTGTTATAATATAAAGAAACTAAAAACAGATAGGAATAAAAAAATTTTAAAAAGCACAACGAATGCATTTTGCAGAATCTAAAACCTGTTTGGAGTAGTGATCTGAGTTCTACTGTCTCTCAACTGAAATGAGGCCTGAGAAGTGCCTCTTTTGAAAACTATCCAAGACTGCACAGCAGGAACCATTTTGGGCTATTTGTCACCGCCTTGTGGACAATCATGAGACATGGAAGCTTTTTTCTCTCTAAACTGCAGATGTTGGATATTTGATGAATTGCTGGTCCACATAGTCAATACTGTCTTTGTCATAATTGACACTTTGACTGGGACTCACAAAGGGAGATTACACATAGACGTTATAGATCCAAGCCATGAACAAGACATTCACTTTTCTACAAATGAAGGACATGGTCATATTGTTTCCTAAGCAACCCATCTGGCTCTTTAAATGGCTCAGGTTAATAAGCCCTAATGGATTTGTGTGCATTTGTGTACATGTCTAAAGCCATTGCAGCCAACTGTGACAATCAGAATGATTTGCTCATGACTTTTTTTAATGGCACCTTTAGACAATGTTTGTATATATATGGCACAAATTGTATATTTGGATTTGTTAATTACGGTGCCTAATATTGACATGAAAATCAAAAAGGCTTGGGACTTTTCCTAATATTGCTAATATTAGCAGGTGGAAAAGGGAAATTCGTTAGCTACTGAGAGGAAAAACATGTTGCTGTTATATTTCTGATGTGAATATTGTATATTTTCTGTTTTCCTTTTAAGTTCCCCACACAAGGTTATGGTTATTGTTATACTGTTGACGCTGGACGTTGGATGTATACATGCTGTTTTTTACTCTTAATTAACTTGAGATGTAAAGGAATTCAGGACATATCCCACATTGTATGATTTATAAATTAAGGAAGCACATTAGACACACACAGTCATAGGTCTATTTTGATTATGTACAATACTCTGATAAGGAAACTCTTGCAATAAAAATACTTTGGTATGTGTAAAGTACTCTCTACACTCAATTACAGATGAATATGTGAAGTAAATACATGGTGTTGACAATTAGTCTAAAAAGAAATCAAAGAATCAAATATTTGACATTTACATGTTTTAAAAATAATTCACATTTCTCCAACTTTCTCTGATTTAATATATGATGCTGATCTACATAAGAAATTGAGGCCACCAAATATATATATATATAGGCATGATATGTGCTCTTTAATACTGAGATACATAAAACAAACAAAACATCCAAATAAAACCATTTGCAACAAAAGTGCTCCAAGATGTATAAAAGTAATGAGTTCACATTTCTATAGGAGACATTCTTGAAGGAGTACAGGGATAAAGGGCACCAAAACTACTGCTGAGGTTACTAAAGCTGGCTGTCAAGAACCAATACAGATGGAGATTAGTAGTGCTGAACTTTCATTACTTGTGTGGACATCTTACATTAACACTGGAAAAAAGCTAGTTCTGGTAGTTCAATTCTACCATTTAACAAAGACATTTTTTTATCTTGAAGACAGACTATAGTAACCTCGGCTGAACTAATCCAATCAAAATCACACAAACTCTGCATTTTGACGTACATATTCAAAATAAAGCTACACACACACATACACACTGAGTTTCCTCTGTAAGGCAATAGTAATTATGTGTTCTTTGATACAGTGACTTATACTAATTTCCCAAACCAGTGTTTAATCCTTGGAGGAGATGTACATTTAGCTGCATATGTGGATCAAACAAGACTGGCCAGTTGCTAAGGACCACCACATATATAGCCTAAAAGACATTTTTGTCAAATGTCAAGAGCAACAAATGTCCAGTGTCACATAAAATTTACTTTGCTGTGAAGTCTACAGATCTTAAGACACAGATTTTAAGGTACTTATACAGCAATAAATAACTATGCTTATTCAGGAGATCTGGATCTCACTTTGAATGCAGTAGTGAGTTAAGCACTTTCAACATCATTTGACTCTAAAATGAATATGCTCTCTGAATGAATTGATATATTTGCACAAATACAAAGATTGGTTGTTTATTTAATGATCACTACATCACTAAGTGATTATTTTATCACTAAGTGACTAAGAATTATGTCTTGTTAGTGAAAGATAAAGAGTCCAGACTGCACTGGAAGCCTCTGTTCTTAAAGACATTGAAATTGTGATAGAAAAAAAACAAAAACACAAATGGGTTAAAAATTCCCTTTCAGTAACCATGTTTTCCATCAGTACCCTTGCATACTATGGTCTTTCCCTGGCAGTATGGCCAGATTTGATATGTTGAGGTTAAATACTACAGAACCCAATAGCATGAATTCTGACCTTTTGTTTTCCAAAGTCACATAGTGCTTAATTTATGATTGTGTACTATGCTCTGCAATTTCTTTTTAGGAATTCCAAATTAAATCTGCAGGTCAACTTTGCGTTTAAAAAAAAAGTGTTTTACATGGCCTCGACCAAAATGAGCTCTTGAGCAGCATAGAGTAGTATTTCAAAATCAATAACACTGCTGTGTGCATGAAGCGGAATTGACAGCCAAACTTGTGCAGCGTGTTTAACATCAGGAGGGTATACATATCGACCAAAACACTGAGCAAGAGGCTGTCCAAATATTGAAGAAAAAAAAAACAAGCACATGCCGCTTCAGCTGGCACTTTGCTTCAAAACAACAGATTCAGTAACAGCCCCCACCAAAATCAACGGAGCAAATCGATTTTTTTCCACTCCAAGACTGTTCCAGTTTTGCCATTGGAGTTAAAGGGTGTCCACCTCACAAAAAGTCCAGAACAGATGAGTTTGCTGTGTATGGCAGGAGAAATCTGACAAAGACAGAGGAAAGTCATGGGGGACAACTGTCATGACAAACTCTCTTCAAACTGACCAAGTAAACCAAGAACAAAGTTAAATTAAAAAATGAATAGTGTTGCACTTTTTTTCAGTTTAGCTGTCTGTAAATGAAATCTTCATCTCAACAGCATTAATGTTTGAGCAACAATCACATGGAGTCTCGGCTACAAGTTTATGCTGCACGCAATCTGGAAGCTTAAAAACTACTAGAGCAAAAGGCGGTCAAGGAGGAAGCAGTGGGCCAGCAGCACACCCCTTCTTAGATAGTCCCGCAGTGATGATCAAGTAAAGGCGGTAAACACAAAGCGGAGCTGTTTCGGGCACGAGGCAAACTCTCTGACCACACAGCGGTAAAGCAGAACCATGGGGCGAGGGGAGAGGGCAAGCAGAAACTCAGCAGATGGAGCAGCACTGCTCGTAGGAATAAAACCCCAGGACTTCTCCTTTGGTCATCTGATACCATCAGTGCAGTCTGCCATTGGCCAGCAGCAGAAATGAAGACACAACTGCGTGGGCGGCGGCTAATCAAACGTTTCCCACTGTCTGCGCAGATCCTCCACTCGTTTTTTGGGCGGTGCAGCAGCCGCTGGCTTGGCCATGGCCAGCAAGTCCCCAAAGGGGTCTTGGGACTCCTGGGAGGGATGGTCTGAGTCACTTTCCCCAACAAGGGGCTTTGGCAGTGGACGAGTTGTAGGGGCTGAGGGGGAGTCCAGTAGACTGGAGAGGGCGCCACTGCTACTGGATGATGGGGGTCCTGCACTGGGGAAGGCTGGCCTCAGAGGCCCAAGGGCGGTTGGCAGACCTGTGCCCACTGGAGAGGGCTGGCGGAACACGTTGGGTGGTACAGCAAGAGCGATGTGTGTTTGAGAATGTGACTGGAAATAAGCCCCTGAATGAGGCACATAGGTGGGTCTGAAGGGGTTGGCACCAACAACGGAAGGTCCTAAGGGTCTGTGTTGTTGGTAAGAGTGAGCCTGCTGGGCAAAAGGGTTGAGGGACACCGGGGGAAATGGGGGCAGACTTGGAGGGAAGGGCCGTGGAGGGGGTGGAGGTTTGGATGGAGGTTTGCCATTTTCTGAATCCCCTGCACCAGTCGAATTGCCACTGAGAGGATCCAGCAAGCTGAGGATGTCCACCTCCTCTGTATGCTTCAGGAGGTCCATGTCCTGCTGTTGAGAAGCAGAGGAACAGGAGGAGAGAGGAGACATGTTGAGGGCCTGCCGAAACTCCTGCCCTCCAGTAATAACCCCCTTCTCGCTGTGCTCGCCACTATGCGACTTCAGGGTCCGTGGTAACGGGAGAGGAGGGGCAAGGACCTTGATGGGCTCAGGAGTCTTCCTTCCCTGGGGCCGTGGGATGGTGATACAGCTTCCATCCAACATCTCCTGGATTGGGCCTAAACTCTCACGGCTCGGGGGACGTGGCTCATGGAGCTCCAGTGGGGGAACCGACAAAGGCCTTTCCCAGGTAGGGGATGTTCGGCCAGGCACCGCCATGTCATCCAGCCCCTGGCTCCACAGCTTGTTGTAAGGGTTGGAATGCTTCAGGACAGGGAGGGTCCGAGTTCGCTCACCACCACTCAGATCCATCCGCTAGAGAATTACAGTACAACAAACAAATTCAACCGGTTGTGGGTCATCACACGGCAGAAAGAGCCTATGTCTATGAACAATAAACAATAAAAAAATAAAACAATAAATGCTAAAACTACTTTTCTTTTTAAACAGTAGAAAAATGGTTCTACATTCACTCAAAACAGCAACAGCCCAATTCCTAAAAAACACATCTAGGTTACATTTGTGTGGTTCGATATCCACCCTGGTAGATATCTGACCTGGTAGCTAAACTTGGCCTGCTGCTCCTCAGGTTCTTTAGTGAGACGAAGGTCCTCCAGACTCTTGGCCAGGCTGAGTTGTTGGTTCTCTGGCTCCCCATCCTTGTAACTGAAAATGTCACCCAACAGGTTGATGTCTGAGCTCTTCTCAGTGACTGGGCTGGATGGAGCTGTGTAGCCCTGGGGGCGTTCTTTCTCGAAGCCCCCCTCACCCTCCATTAGGTCTGCCTCCTTCAGAGACCTGTATGGCTGGGGCCTTCAAGAGAGGGAAAAGCGATTGATTGGTTTTAGTTGGGTTGTTATCTCTGGGTGCTTACAATGCAACACAAACTAAAACTCTAATATTCTGTCACATTTAAACTGGAATTTTATTACTGAGTAGTCTCTACCAACTTTGGATAATCAAGTAAAAAAACATTATCACAATATGTTAGTATTTGAATTAGCATGAAGCAGCATAGCATGACTCGTAGACTTTGGATTAAGCAACCAATGATGATGTTAGCGCAGGAGGGGATAAATCACAGCCAATCAGAATACCCAGCTGAGGGAAGCTTTAAGCATCAGTCACCTCAAGCAGCCAATCAAAGCATTTGTATGTCATAAGAGACAGGCAGATGTAGCAATGCAGGGAGCGGTCAACATAAACACAGAAGAAGAGAGGGAGACCATTCAAAGGGTGCAGAGAAGAGAAAGTTGTCGGGGAAGCAGGTGATTGAGTCGTCATCATTCTGGAGTTCGTCACCGGAGGAGTCCTCAGACAGAAAGACTGTGTAGTGGCGGGTTGGGCGGACATAGCTGGAGGAATAAAAAGAGAGAGGGAGGTACAGCCCCACACCATGCATAAAGGGGGAGTGCATGCACACACGCATGCAGAAAAAACACAAGGCAAGGGGAGACAAAGAAAAAGAGAGAATTACATTTGTAAATCAGTAAAGTCAAGCTAGTAAAACTGAAATGACATCATAACAAATCTCTGTGGTGGAATTTATGGTATCACTAATACGTAGATAATATCATTAGATGTGAACACCAATTAGCGTTCATAATACAGTACACAAGACAATCCACCAGATGGCAGTAAAACAGTAGCCCATTCTAGTGAATTTAAATTCTGTAAAAACTACTACTACAACCACACAAAGGTTTGAACCTTCAGCCATTTTTTAAAATGCCACCACCAACTGACTTTCTTAAAAGGAAAAAAAAAAATTCCAAGCGCTCAGAGTAGCAGAGGTCAGGCCAAGTGGAAAATAAAACGGAGCATCTCCCAGCTTTATGGGCAGAGCACTTTATGCATTACTGATTATAAGTATATGTGGAAAAGAATAAATTGAAAAGAATGAGCCCCGAGGTGGTGTCAGGCTTCAGTGTATCTTAATAAAAATTATGAAAATGGTGTTTCACATTCACAGATATGTCAAACTAAATTATGATGGCAATACAATTAGTGTCTGGTATGGTGATTAGTATGAAAATTGAATAAGTGTATGTGTCAGACATGAAATATCAAACGTTTTACTCCAGACTTTGAACCGTCAGAGCAATTAAATTTTTAAACCATGCAGGAGCATTCCAGTTATACAAAAACATTAAATTCATGTTAAAAATGACACAGATATGTGGGGTATCTTACTGTTCAGGGCTGCTTTCTAAGCCCACATTGCTGCGAGGTCTCTTTGGGACTAGAGGTCTGGGTGGCCGGGCCTGTAAGCAAACAGTAAAGATGAGTTACACACTTACTACACAAACACACTGCTGAAGCCCTTGTGCTTACGCTGTCTTATATACTGTAGTAGAAAGACTGTGGAAATGAACACAAAACATTTGATTCCTAAACACAACTTGTAGAGCAGGTGCTGCCTCAGGAAAAGCTGTAAAAAAATTGTTGGCACATGCACAGAGAAGTAAACTTAAGTCCTGTTGTTCTATACATGTACTTCCCATCCCTAAGGAACTAATGATGAATCTAGGTTCGACCTCATCAGGAGTCACTGGGTGCACACAGAGTCCACACAGAGGAGTCAGAGGTCAGCCCCACCCCCAAGCCTCTGCCCTGCACTCTGACACCTAGCCACTCAGAGGGAGGAAAAGGGAGATGAAGATGGGGAGGAAGAGGCGGAGAGGACAACAGGGCTAATTAGTAGAAGAGCTGAGCTGGCGGAACAAAAAGTGAACACAAACCATCAGCTGGACCCACGGAGGAGACAGCTTCATTAAAACACAGAACAAAACAGCAGAAGGAGGAGGGCAGGTGGAAATGGAGGCGAGAGATGGAGACAAGAGAGAAAAGGAGGAAGAAGGGGGACAGCAGAAGGCAGGCACAATACCACTGTCATCTTTACTGGGAGGTGTTAAAATGCAGAGTGTTGAAAGAACCTTCCATCTGTACAGGTAATGACTGTAGAACAGGGGAAGACCAGAAGAGAAGCCTATTTATAGATTTATAGGTAATTCAATGCCTGTTTTAATTACTCCTGCTCTCTCTAACAGCTACATATTCTCATCAAAGGATGTTCTGGGGGAAATAAATGATCACAGGTCACTGAAACATATATAAATCACAATAATAGCCAGGTTTTACTAGTGATCACATAAAACACTGAAAGATGTTAGAGATATGCACAAGGGAATAAAGTCTCAATTTCTTCCAAAGAATCTACTACGAATTAGAATTAAACGTTAAAAAAAAAAAAAAAAAAAAAAAAAAAAAAAAAAAGAAGTCAGAGAAATTTTGCACTGCAAGCTGTCCGATTTCTACACAGATGTGGTAAGCATGGAACCGTATGAGATTCACATGTACCGTTTACTTTAATGAGCTAACAGTTTCAAGGGAATGAATTAATATTGACTTGTTCTAGATTGTATTTTCTAACATGCCACATGGTTGATTGTCACAATCAGTCCTCTATCTGACCTACAGCTGAACTTTGGCCATTACAGAGAAGTTGGTGTTCCTGCAACTCTCAACATTTACACGCAAAAAACGCTGGAGACGCTCAGTAATTTCAACATATTTGATGCTGATGTACATATTTCTAGACATTTTCTTGTTTCAGGGTCTGAGCTGTGGATGAGATGAAGAAATGACAAGAAATTACATGAAAAATCATTATAAAATGTTCAATCGAAATCATCAGCCTGCAATATCGGCTGATGCAGGCTTTTGAATGATTGAGCACAGGACAATATCAGTGAGTAAGGACAGGTTATATTTATTATTTGACACTGCACAGTCTTTTACTCTCATGTTATGGTTATGTTGGGAGCTTAAAAAAAAGTGTCCACGCCACAGCCAAAGACAGAGCACTTCAACACACAGTTCTTAGACAGCACACACCAAACAAATTCTCTCCCCCATGCATTGTGAATCTGCGTGTTTCCAGCAGCTAAGGGTAAGAATTGTGAGGGTTATCCACAGTGCCTGGTGTGTAGCCTTTACAAAACTCAGCAACTCTCATAACATCTATCAGACAGGCTCAGCAGACACATAGCAGCAGAGACCCAACCACGCACTACACGCAGCAGCACTGCAGACCAGAGATGGGCCATGCAGAGACAGCCCAGAGTTCCAGAGAGAGGTCAGAGGTCAGGCCTGGGGGGGAAGGTACTCACAGGTCCTCTGCTGCGCTGGAGTCTGGGAGGAGGGGGCCGAGGGGGTGGTTGTCGCGTAGGCTGTACCAGAGATATCAAAGGTCAGACCGGCACACACACACACACACACTCACACTGTAACAGTCAATCAGACAAGTTTCAATGCGTGTGCAGCAGGTATTTTTCACAGAATCGGTATTACAAAAGAGAAATGCTGGAACTGGTAGTGCCAGCTGAGAGAAAGAGCAGACAGCCTATGTAGATCATGCATTTGACTTCTGTTCTGTTAATGCCAGATCTTTCTGACCAATAAGAAGTGCTCACACACACTTCAGCACCGGACACATTCATGCACCAGAAAACAGTGTTGATAGTTGTCTCTCATGTTGAGTGAGAGTGTAGAAAGGTAATGAGCTCATATAGAAGACAGCTCTTAATTATTTAAAAAAAAAAAGTGACTAAGGTGACAGGGGTCTTTTTCACCTTTGCTCTTTTGATGTGGTGCAGAAAAGGAGAAAACTGTCAGAGTAAGGTGACCATGGAAACATAATGACCTCCTGAGCGTCATTCTGCCTCACAAGTATATCTATTCCAATCTTGTTATCACAGTCCGCACTCTGCACACACATGGAGGTTCTTTCCATTCCTTGATGACCTCACCTAACTGACCTATGTTATAATTATGAACACACATGTTTTCCAGCGACTTCAGAACCAAGAAGACAAATGGTAAAAATCGAATAAGTATTAAAACATATAGGGTCAGTTTCCCAGTCATGGATGACAAAAATAAAACTTCAATGAAGTTCTAAATTCAAAATTGAATTTTTCCACTTTCCTTGTCTCTCCAGGTCAGCATGAAGTGAAACGCGCACCTTACTTCAATGTGGTTTTGATCATTGAACTAATGAAAACTATGCTGCTTGTGTGTTACTGTCATATTGTGAGCTGCTCACACAATTTTATATCAACTAAAAATATGTGTCAGTGTATTCTCTTTGCCCATCTGGCCACTAACATACAACCACAGCTTCAAACATAGAGAATGGGTCAGCTTGAGGGAAATAAAAATTAAACAACAAAATCATTACTGAAAAGAAGAGAAGAGAAGAGAGGATGGTTTTCATTTACATGTTGAGCAGAAATTAATGGATGAATGGACAGAAGAAGGAACAACGGTGGAAAGGAGCAGCAGCCACAAGCTCTTGTTAATGATGACAGTATGCAGAATGGATGCATGGTGGAAGGTGATGCAAATGGAACAGTGCAGTTATGCCAGGATGCACTGGTGAATGACAAATGGCTGCTGTCCTGAACAAAGCACTTTGAAGAGTGATGACCTCATCTGATGGCAGGCAAGAGTGCTGCGTAGAACACAGACAGGATTAGAAGATGTGTACAGACAGATCTCCGCATATAATGGAGACACTGTCAAAATGTCCTCTGTTGAAGACAGAAAGAGATGAGAGAGATAGACATTAAATCAAGTGAGTAGTGAGCCTACAGACACAATGCAATAGTTGTGCTAAAAGATAAGAGAGGAGAATTTCCGAGAAGGCAATTAAAACATTTAAATTCTTAAGAGGAAAAAATAATTGCCTACACGAAACCTGGATACACTTGTTACCACAATGCAAGTGTGTGTACACACTTTTGTATATATGGTAGATTAGAAGTTATGTCCACTGGGGGAAGGCTAGAACAATCAAATCTCTAACTGGCTGTGTTAATAGAATGGTAATTCTATTCTAAAGAAGTCTTTCTTCTGAACAGATTATTAAAGTTTGATTTGTTTCCTGCTGTCTCGAATGTATCAGTATTGTGAATATGTATGTAGCACTAACTTGATCCATGTACAGGATTCCTAATAACATAAGAAGACGACAATAAACTGAAGATTGTATACTGCAAAAAAATGGACCAGCTTTATCACAACTAGAAAAAATATAAAAAATGTGATCCAAAGAACCTTTGTCAGCATGTGAGCCACGGACAATCTGGTAGCACATATCACACAGCAGTCACCGCCAAGAGAGTATTCACAGAACAAGGCTGTAATAGAGGGTACATGCAACTATTTTTTTTAAAGAACATGCCAATAAATACACAAGAAACACCTCCACTGACACTTTATTATTGTCACCATCACTGCATCCTGTCAATACCTTGTTGCCATTTCACACCTCTGATACACACACAGTTAGATGCACAGCAAAAAAGAAAATTGCAGTTTTCCCCTCACCTGTCCAAAGTGCACCGTGATTGGCCGGCGGTCCTCCCACGTGCGTGAGTCCTTGCCGTCAGCTGCAGGTGAAGCAGCGGCGTGGTGTCTCAGGGCATCCTCGGCGGCGGCTGCATAGCCATTTTCTGCCAGCTCCTGTAGGGTGGGGAAAGGAGAGATGGATGGCCAGGGCCGATCTTGGTGCAAGGTGAGGGGAAGAGAGGAGGCACTGCGGGGCATGGCCGACTGAGGTCAGAGGTTAAAGGTCAGCACAAGAGGAGAAAAGGTGCAGCAACAAATGAGGAGACAGGAGAGTCCTTCAGTGTACAGGGTTATTTCGACTGAGTCTTCACCACCAGAAAGGGTGTGTGTGTGTGTGTGTGTGTGTGTGTGTGTGTGTGTTTGTGTATGAGAGAGAGACAGCCTGTGAAAATTCTGGATCCAGGTCAAATCTGAGTGGCCAACCCAGAGCCACATACCTTCTGCTTTAGTCGACTCTTTACTTCTTTGATGCCCATCTTCGCATGATCTTTGGCCTGTAAACAAGAAGAGTGACTTTTTAAAACCGAGATCAAGAAACTGAACAACAGACACCCGGCGTGGTCAATTACAAGCTCACACTAGGCCCACTTTGACTGAAGGCTGGTGGGATGCCGTTCAGCAGTGGTGTACCAGATGCCCTCATCTATCAGCACGTAACTCGACATTCACTTCACATAAACAGCACAGTTCAAGAGTCATAGACACAGAGTCTAAAGCAGGTGCATCAAACATTAGTCCCGGAGGGGACAAGCCCTGCACAGATCAGTTCCGCCAATTTAATTCAAGAACTGTGTGCTAATAAGCACTCAAGTTGAATGAAAGTTTTGTTAAATCAGAGTAAACCCCAAAAATGTGCAGGATGAGTGCCATCCAGATACTTGCTATGCAACAATAAATCCATTCGTTTGCATAATTGTTCCACTGAAGCATAGTTGTTGCATGCTTTATCATCAAATATATCGGTGATTTTACATACTTAGCACATTTGCTTTCACTACAGTAATATCTTGAGCATGAGCCAGGGAACCCCACACTAATTTAGTAATGAGGCAGGGAACACATGCAAACCGTGGCTGCACACTCTGATAGTTCAGCATGGCAATCTGGCAGCGATATGGTTCGCAATCTGCACATTACACTTACAAACTTGTAGACAGTTTTCATTGCCGGGTTTGCCTTGGTCTTCACGGTGTTGAATATAGCACCACCCCCTTTCTGTTGGAGAAACAGATTCTATAGTCTGGAATGCTGGATCATCTATTTTATAATTCCACTCATAACTAACCTTTACAGTCAGAAGCCACTGGTGGTAGGTTTTGTCACTGCCTGAGGAGAAAAGTAAATTATAGTTTGAAAGTAATGTGAGACTATGTAGAATGCATTTAAAGAGATCCCTGAATTAAAAGAACCCCTTAAGGGTTAAGAACGTAGCACAAACGATTTCTAACTGAAGAGACAACAAGATTTGAGAATTTCTTTTTGTCTTCAGATTAGGAAACTACAAAAGACCTGTATGATTATAACCTCTTAACAATCTGTCATTTAAACCAAAACTAGGATTCAACAGCATAAATTTATGTTTATTTATTTAATTATAAAAAAAATATTGAACAACTGTAGCAAATTAAACCTCATATGTGAAGACGGATTATCGTATAAAATTGACTCTCACCAGCATACTCGCCCATATTAATCTCCTCCTCAAACACATCACTAAAACCCTGGCCAGAGTTCAACAGGTCCAGTCGGCCGTCTATAAACTATAAAGAGAAACAAGCAGACTGATTTAGAAAAAGCTCACAGACGCTGATGTGAAACAAATGGACCTGACATCATTAAGAATAATGGGGTGGGGGGGGATAAAGGCTGTGAGTAGCCCTTCACACAATGGTGCTAGCAGCTCTGTGGTTTAGTGTAAATATGAATATCATGAAAAAATGTTTGGCAATAGAAAATCTACTTTGGTTAAAATGTGTGGTAAACTGTGGGTGTTAATGTTAAGTGTGACGCATCGGAACATTTACATGTATGTTTACATTTACGGCACTTATTGGACGCCTTTATCGAGAGCGACTTGCGACATTAGTTACAGGGACAGTCCCCCTGGAGCAACTTAGGGTTAAGTGTCTTGCTCAGGGAAACAATGGTAGTAAGTGGGATTTGTAGTAATGGTAGTAAGTGGGACTGGGTTCATATGTGAACCCACTTGGCTGTGTAAATTTTCTATAAGTGAAAGTGAAGTGATTGTCATTGTGATACACTGCAGCACAGCACACGGTGACACAACGAAATGTCTCCTCAGCTTTTAACCTTTACCCTTGGTGAGCAGTGGGCAGCCATGACAGGCGCCCGAGGAGAAGGGTGTTCCTCAGTGGCACCTTGGCGGTTCCGGATTGGAACCAGCAACCTTCTGATTACGAGTCCGCTCCCTTACCTGCTAGGCCGCCGCTACCCTGTTTACTGTCCTCATCAGAAATAAATATGGCACAAGACCCTTGTATAGAAACACACCATATTTGTCTGTGTGTTTTAGAAGGAGATTCTGAGTGAGTGAATGGGTGAGTGAGTGTATAAAACACAGTGTATGACCTGTTTAAAAAGCTGCAGCTGGATGGCGTTCAGCACGAACTGCCTCATAGCACTCGAGCGGTGGCTAACAAACGCCTCTTCACTGAATGTGATTGGTTCCCCCTAGAGACACAAACACACAACATTCTTATCACAATTTCGAACAGGCTCTGTGCATCTGGATTACCACTGCAGTGAATTAATTCCTGGAAAGTGTATTTATGATTAACGTCGTGTATTAAGAGGTAAAATCACTTCTCCTTACAAGAAATCTGTCAAAATAAAGAATTATGAAAATAAACAATTAAATGAAGCTGTTTTAAGATGAAAGTCACTTTCAGTTCTCTCTCTCTCTCTCTCTCTCACACACACACACACACACACACACACAGTACAAATACATAAAACATAAATACAGACTTGTACTTAATTACTATGCATGCTCAAACGTATTGGAAATCTTTACTCACACACATCTATTCCGCACAGATATACTCAGCATATCATTACTATCAGTAACAAGCTTATTCCTCTAGACACTGTATATAGGCTCTTTGATTTGATATGATTTTTTTTAACAAGCTCACACAATAAATAATTCGACATCCATCTAAATGCTCAAGGCCTCACACCAAAATGCTACATTAATATAATATAAGACCTGATGCTGCATTAATGTTCTCTCCATTTGATTATTTATCATAATCATTCATAAAACTTGAAACACACCCGAGACACACCATTAAATGTTAAACATGTGAGCCATTCTTGGAGCATCCAGTACACACCAGCAGGTGGCAGTGCTGCAACAGCACAGGAGGTCAAAGAGAGTTTAGACCTGACCCACACCCTTGCACTCTTTTTTCTAATACACAAAACCCCAGACTGCTAAAGATTGAAATAAACCAGTCAAATTCACACACATCCATTCCACAAAGCCACACTCCAAACCATGCGCATCCCAAATCAGTGCATGAGATTATCACAACACCTTACTGGAATAGTAAAAAGACAAGAGCTGTGTGCTGTGGGCTTTCTGGGGTTCGTGGAGTCCAGTGTGAGGGGGCAGTAAGATACCAGAGCCAAGTTGCAGCAAAAGGATTAAGCCGGGGAGCTCTGACCCAGTGTGGAGCCACTGACCCCAACCAAAGGCCATCCATGTGGAAGAGGGGCGCTGCTCTAGTGACTGCTACGCCACAGGTCCAACACCACAACCAGGACCCTGGCACTACCACTCCCTCCTTACAAAGGTTCTGAATGCATTAGCAAGCTACTAAACAGGGACATGATGGATGATGATGATGATGATGATGCAAAAAACATTGCAACAAAAATAAGGGGTGAGAGTAACCTTATATAAGTTAGTTATATAGTATGTTATATAATGCTAAACTTTTCTTTTTATATACAATATATTACACTGCTATCTTATTATGAGGCAAGCCGTATACAAAATAAAGTTAATAAAAATTATGTTTTTTAACATTTACCCGTACGTAGATGAAAAAGCATATTTAAAGATATGCCTATAGGAAGATTTGTGTTAATATTAAAGGTTGCATGAAAGTAGTATTCCCATCTAGAATTTCATTAGAAAACCTAATTCATTAAAAACATACATACACAACATTGTAATATGCGCTGCAAAATGAAACAATGAAAAACTGGGTTGTCTCAGAACAGTTTAGGTTCTTTTTTTTGGAACATGATGAGACCTGCATATGAAGTGTATGGTGGTCAGTGTGTATCGTGTGTAAGACTGCAGCTTTCAGCAGAACTGTATAGGCTTTGGTTCCTCCAGCTCAGCAAGTTTCTTTTTTTTTTTTCCTCTAGGATTTTTACTCAAGCATCCAATTATGCATCCTTAAACATTTAACACATGTAAAACTTTGCTGGATGTGCTAGAAAAGCAATACTGTACATCTGTGTGCATTACTCGCTCTCTCTCTCTCCCGTTCACTCTGTCCATCCCCTCCCTCGTCTGACTTTCTCTCGGTGCACATTTTCTCTGCGTTGTTCTCTATCAGCGTGCGAGTCTCATTCGGGTAATTAGCTGTCAGTGAGGAGGCTGCTAGCAGCTTAGCACTGTCCGCTCGCATCACGCTAATGAAACACAACCCGCTCAAAATGGCCCCCATGCATGTCTGGCAGAGAGATGGGTGAAGGAGAGAGAGAGGTGGGGGGGAAGGAAAGAAGACGAGAAAAAAGGGGGAGGATTGGGCCTATGGGCACTTCATCCTTGGAAGGTCATTAATGTGTTAATTCTACTAAGCACTGCACCACGGTGACATGAAATCTGCAGATATAGCCACTTTATGCACATTATAACCATAATTGAACTGAGAAAGAGAAACCATTTTTATTTAGACTGTAGAGTGCTTTTCATATTAACAAAAAGTTACAGGATATAAAAAGTGCAAAAAATATATGTTTTAGGAGAAGGACAGGGACACGCTGAGGAGTTACACACAATAATGAGCTACAGATATAAATATTTCACATAAAATGGACACACAATATACAGGCCAATTAATGGATGCAATAAATACATGCCACAAACACACTAAAACACACTGAAATGTAAAGACCTACGCACGTATATGACACACATACATATAAAACCATACACACACAAAATTAAGAACTTTGCGTGGACACAAAACACACATCTTGTTCAAGTACACAAACTGTGGCCCACACACACACACACACACACACACACACACACACACACACACACACACACACACACACACACAGGCCGGCCAAGCGGCTCATGCATGCTTGGCTGTCTCTAGCGGCAGGCGGGCTAAGCTGAAGCGGGAGCGAGCCAAGCCTCCTGAGGCTGCACAGGCTTGTCGTTTCCGCGAAGACGTTTATGAGGAAATGAGAAAAACAGATTTGAGCGCACGCTTGGATGCAGCCTGCCAGAGCGAGTGAGTGTTTGTGTGACATGGCCATGCATCGGGCCCTCACTACGCCCTGTCACACTACCCTGTCAGAGTTGGCTTTCTCTCTCTCTCACACACACACACACACACACACACACACACACACACACACACACACACACACACACACACAGAGCAATGTATCGTGCTTCCATTACACACTGTCACAATGAGCTGTCAGGGAGCATCTCCAACCTCACTGCTTCAAAGTGAGCAGTACATTACCCCAACTCACACACACACACACACACACACACACACACGGGCATGCATACACGCTCGGGCACACACAGTGTGAAGCCTCCATCTCCCACTCTATCCGTCAACACATACAAGTAAGTGCACACACTGTATCCCTCCACAAACACTAACAAAATCATCCTGAGCAGGCACACGCCCACACAGATACACACCAACCCTCACACACACAGGACAGAGTAGAGGCAGCCACATGGCACAGGTAAGCTGGGAGCTAAAGAGGCCTCATTACAGTAATGGGGACTGAGCGCTGCAGGTTTCATGGTCCTTCTGGGCGACGGGACCACCTGGCCAGACATTAGCACATTAAAAGCCCCGTCGTCCCTAATGGCCGAACGGAGATAACATTATTACCAGCGAGATGAGAGCCGCCATGCTGCACAGCATAGAAGTCATCCCTCATTACCTGAGCAACTGTGTATGCGTGCGTGCGTGTGTCTGTGTGTCAAATCTCAGGTAGTGAATTCTGAAATATTACAGCTGGTTTACGTCACGTACACTCTTTGCTTAGGATTATAAATAGATAAAAAAAAAAAACTGTCCTGTCTGAAAGGTCCCACAGACCCAATTTAAATACTACGCATAATTAAATACCAATTTACAGGTTCAACATTGAGCGGTTTAGCATTTATCAGCTTTGTGTGCTACATTGTCATGATAGCACACATGAATGTGTGCTATTAAAAAACAATTAAGATTTGACCATCATTGAGGGTTCATCTGCAAGCAGCAAGATGCAGTAACGTTACAAAAGAATGTCAAAACACACACAAAAACTCTATGTGCAAATCTATTTCTATTTCATTTGATATACAGATCAGGCAATACTTTTGTAGCCATATATACCATTAATTTAAGAGTTCTGAGCGTCTTCTGGCAACTGACTGCAGTGGCCTAGTATCCCTCCACCCGGCCCACACAACCAGACTCGCTGCCACAGCGATGCCAGATGCTGAGCCAAGTCGTGTTTTGCTCTGCGTCTCGCGAGCGCGCGCTCATCCCGGTGTACGGACATGTCTGTCTGACATTTCAGGAGTGTATCCGAGCATGAGTGAGGGGCCCAGAGCAGAGTGCCGTCAAATATAAACCCACACCCCCCCACCGCCCCAACACACACACACACACACACACACACTACCCCCTCAGCCTTTCTCTCATCATCCTTCTTCTTGGTCAGACTAATTGGGTCTGCAGTTCAGCCTTAATGACCACAAACTCTGTGCATGAGACACAACGAGCCGAAGTGAACGGGAGATAGGCAGAGCGACTGGAAGAGAGAGGGGTAGGAGATGACAGAAATCTTCATAGCTCTTAAAGATGTCGGCTAGTTAACGTATTTATGACTTGCTTGTTATCATGCAGCCTGACAATACAATTGTCCTGCAGAACACTTTTGCAAGAACCTCCACATCACTGCCATCCTGTCTGAGACACTCTCTTCTTGCAACATAAAACACTTATTTCTCTGTTGTGTTCGGATGGCCTTTTTATTTTAATTAAAGTCTGATGGCACCGGAGTCGGCTGATTTAGTGCCGGTCTCCCCCCCATTCCCCTGTACAGTGGGTGTTAGCACTGGCGTTAGCCACAGGGCATTGACAGATTGCGAGTGAGAGTACAGGGCTCCCATATGTGACAAGAGAACCAGCTGGGCCATTGTTGGGCTCAGTGTCCCCACTGCAGAGGGCCCTGGAGAGGGCCACATGGGGGGCTTTCTTCTCTCGGCTTCAGCACTGGGGGTCACAGGGATCTACATCGCTAATGCTATTATACATGCTCACCCCTGCTCCCACCTTCCCAGCATGCATTGGGTTGTGATTGACACCTATATTTGTTTTATTCATATCATCCTGTCTAAAATATGTAAATCCAACATTGAGATGATTTTAAAATAGATCCATTGGGCCAGACAATGTGCGGATCAGACGTTGACAACATATGGTAGAATATTTTAATAATCAGCTCGCTGTTTTCTTTCTCTGTTTTTCATGCACTCCACATTTATGCAGGTAGAGCATGCACTTTACTGTTAAATTCAAAAAGATACACAAGTGTCATAATAAGCCATTATAACAATAGCACATATGCAGAGATAGGAGATAAAGAACTGCAAAAAGCTCTGAACTGAACTGAAAGTGTTTTGTATTGCTTCTTTCCAGTTTAAAAGTACATCAACTCATTAACATATTTAGCATACAAGGTATCGTGTGTCTATTTATGTCATTGCTTATGACTTCTCTCTTACCGGTTCAATCTGCAATGCACTCCTGTAGCTGCCAAATAGTGCTGCTTGGGCTTTGAGGAAGGCTCTGGCCACCCCCTCGCCAGTGGTGGTGGACACTTTCTTCAGACGGTTCTTCAGTGATGAAACCTGCAGGGGAAGCAAGGCCAGTGAACGTATTGATAAAATCCTGTTCTTTTTGTTCTCAGAACACATTACGCCAGGGGATGTCAAAGTTGCGAGGCAGGGCACAACCACATATTGAAAGCATTAAACTCGAATGGCACTTTTATATTTCCTCTGTGAGGGTGATTTGTCACTTTAATTATTTTGTTAAATAAAAAGTTCCGGTTTTGTATGAAATAAAGTGGAGCTACAAAAGGGGCGCCCTGGATATAAAGGGAGCAACCACACACTGCTGAATAAAACCTCTATTGTGCAACGTAAATGTAGTTTTTGCATTATGTTCAAAATTCTTTGAGCGTGTTACAAACAGAAATGCTTACGGTGGAAGTAGGCTACCGCCAGACAGAGAGAGATCTGCTACAAAATTCTGACCCCTTCACGTTTCTGGAGACAGATGGGTTTACAGTAAGCCTCATCCACAGGGCTCTGCAGGGCTCAGGTACCGCACTGTCTGACCTCATCACTGCCCCATTCGTCAGTGGTATCTGCCTACAGAAGCGCGGAGAGGCAGTGGCTACGTTATTCTACATGAGCAAACATTTTGAGACGGCCGTTTAGGCTAATGTGGCTAAACGCGTGCCCATGAGTCCTGAAATAATACATCCGCTGCTCGCGTGCTCGCGCAATTCTGCTCCCAGTCATTAAGACCCCTGGCCATACCCAGTCAGTGAAAAGTCTTTAAAACATGGATGCAACTGAGCATGAACAATGTATTTCCTATATTTAAATAAATAGAAACAGGCTGGAATGATGAAACAAATGAGAGATCAATGTTGTATTTAGCTAACGATAAATACTAATAAAAGTGTCATTAATCAAGATCCTCTAGGTTATTCTCAAGCCACACTCCGTTCAGTCCTCTCTTCACAACTTCCTGCGTCTCAAAGAAAAAACCAGTCACAGAACTTACAAGGCACCCAGTCCCTCTAACGTATAGTCACAAAAAAGTCCATAGAGGAGAGGAAGCAGGGAGAAAAAGTAATGAAAAAGTCATAAATCAAGGCTTACGACTCTTTGAAAGCATGAGCAGAGCGAGTCTGACCAACAAGTCGGAACTCTCTTAAAGCTTTATGGCATTCCTGTGAGTGGTGGGGGCTCACTGGGGGGTATTTACTGGACCCACGGCCTCTGATGTGCCATGCCGATGCTGCATGCTGCCACTTTAATCACCGCAGGCTCCCGTTAAAGCAGCCCAGCGGCAGCAAACCACCAGGGCCAGCTTCAAGCCTGCCGAAGTCCAGTAAAAGCTCCGGGTGACTCATGACTCACGGAGCGGCCTGCAGGGTATCATGGTCACACGTCAACCCCAGTGGCTAGAAAAGGTCCTCGGGACAACAACTGAACAGTCGGCTGAGGTGCAGCCTGAGGCCCTTTTGCTTTTGCCCTGCAGAACAGGTTCAGCGGAGCGGTCTCCTTCAATGAACAGCAGCAGCAGCCTTTCGGCAGCATTGAGCACGCTGCAAAACACTAATTGAATGTCTTTTCCCCCTCTGCCGAGCAGCCCAGTCAGCATCAATTAAACCTTTCCAAGGAAATACCTGGTAGATATCCCAATCTAACAAAATCCAGATAAATTCCTGTCTCTCTGAAGCACGTACAGTAGAGGATATTAAGACTGAAAGTAAAAAGTTGAGCTCGCTTTGTGTGTCACTGAGCCAAACCCCCCCCCCCCTTTTTTTTACGACACTGCTCCACCATTCAGGCTTTCCCAGAAATGACAGAAATATAAGTGATTCAGTCAGTCCCTAATTATATTATTCTCCATTCTACCCACAGAAACACACAAACACACTCCATCTAAGACTTCAAAGTAGATGGTGCCACTCAATCACTCAAAAAAAAAAAAAAAAAAAAAAAAAATCACTGTCCTGAATACCCATGACCTGCTAATCAATAACACTCACATACAAACAGCACACACACTCCTGGTGGGCGTCTCCGGGGCTGCAGTGTATTTGCCGGTGCGCCTCAGAGTGGATGAAAAGCAGCAGGGCTGGTGGCTCCACCTCCTCTGCCTCTTTGAGCAGCAGTGCAGCCTTTTGATCCGATAATTAAAAGGCCACTTCAGATGCAGGTGGCACGGATCGGGGCCCAGACCATCAGGTCTTGTGCACACTCTCTCTCTCTCTCTCTCTCTCTCTCTTCATACAAACAGACACCCACACACAGCTTGCACATGCTAACACTCCACTAAAAGGGTCCAGCTTTAATAAAAGCAACAAAAACACACTCGAGTTAAAAAGACAGTAACCCTTGAAGCTGTATCTTGACTGTAGACGCAAAAACATAAATAACAAGCAGTGGAGCAATGATCTGGCTTCAGGGTCGGTAATTTGGACTACTGTGCGGATGCCCATGAAGCTTTGTCACCGAGCTGACAGAAGCGCATGCAGTGGAGGGGCCACGGGTCGTGAATGGACAGAACAAAAAGCAGAACATTTAGAAGGTTAGTGCAGGAAAAATGCAACACTCACCACGTCATTCGGTAAACTCTGCAAGTCATCAAAGGGAGTCTCCAGAGTGTTGGTGTCCACGTTAAGCACCACAATGTCGTCCAGGGCCATGCTCCTTACCTTCTGTACAGAAAAAAAAGGAACAAAACGAAGCAATGAAAAAAATTGCTCTTTTTTGCCCCATTTAAACCAACTCCAACTTCCCTGGTCACACAACACTTTTCTGGACACATGACCCATGATGGCCAATTTCTATGACCTCTCATGGGAGAGCCACATTGCCACTACCATGATCTCTCTTCTCACCACAATGGCCCCTACACCAACCTGGTATCCAGAATGCTCCAACCAACACACAGGCAGTGGCCTTTGAATTAAAAAGACCCCCAAAGATATGCCAAGGACCGAGCCTGTGATTAATATATCATCATCAGTCGGTTATGGGGAATGATGGATCGAGAGGTTGTTAGAGCGACGTGACCTTTGAGCTGGGAAGAGAGACAAGAAGCGAAAGCTAGTTGCAAGCTAGTCATTAATCATCCTCACAGCCTGTGGCGTATGGCCGAGAGATCAAACCTCTGCTGGGCATTCGGAGCGCACTGAATGGCCTTTAACGACTAAAGAAAAAGCCTAATAGGAGGCAAAGTACGGCTGCTCGGAACAAACACATGTGGATCGATGTGTGTGAATGCAGTCCATCCTCACAATTAGGGTGTCTTTGTCCGAGTCGTGTTTCACACCCACAGCTTTGCCTCATATAGGCTATTGCACTGTTAGAAGGGCTGTGTGTGTGAATGTGGAAGTTGCTTTCACCTGCACTATTTGGATGGGTTAATGTATGATATAAATTAAGGAGGTGAGGGCTCCATCAGATGGTGCCATCAAAAGGTGAATAATAGAGCTGTACAAGCTCAACAAACTGTACCAGCACCTGATGTCATACATGAGCTTGGTGCAGCCACACATGTAATAAGTAGATGAGTTTGGGAAACAGCCAGAACACAGTCTAGTACTTGGGGTCTCGTTTGTGTGAATGGCACGACAATGCTAATCTGTCAATCAAACAGATCAGAAGGAACATACAGAATAAAAGGGGCATTGATGAATCATAGCCACTCACCTCCATTAGGCTGGAATGTACTCCAATGAGGTATGGCATGGGCGCACTGGGGAATAGAAAGATGAAACACATTTTCAAAAAAGTATAGATTATACTGTAGACTTTAATTACAGAAAACTGAAAAGAAACGGGGACTGTTCCCTAATATTTGACATTCAATAAATCGCCCATCAGAATGAATGAACTAAAGTGCTGAAAACCAGTATGAATGTTTGGTTTGGTCCCAACAATGGACAAATCCAGCGGACTTGGTCCCAAGATGCCTAGAGACACTCCTGTGTTAAAAGGTGATTCCAAGTGTATAGAACGGAGGGAAGTGGAAAGGAATAGACAAGACCTTGTGCTTCACTTTTGGGTGTGATTTATTGACGGGAGCAGGTTTAAAATTGCCAGAATGAGGAAGTAGGGTGCGCGAGGGCTGTCAATCATTGCAATGGGATTCCCTCATTATAAACTTTGTTTATGAAAACATCATTAAAGTACATCCACCAGGTGTCAGAAATAATGACGCAAACAAAAAGGGATGGGTGGGTAGTTAGTGTCTCCTCTCCAAGATATAGGTAGCAAGCAGTCCTTTCTTGTTTCCAGCTCTTCGTTTCTGTAAATCCAGGAGAATTTCTTGAAGTGACACAAGCAAACAGTCATAATATGTCTACATCCACATCTATTATGGAGCTGTGAAAATCTGGCCCTTTGCTGTAATTAATAAAACGACAATTAGGCACAGAAAAGTCTGTATCAATATTTTTACTGAAGACGTACGCTTGTCTACATTGGTGTGGTTATCCAAATAACAAAAACATGGAGCCACGAAAGTACATAGTTGCGTTCACTGCCTGTACTCTCAAAACAGCCTATCAATGAGCTTTATGGTCAGAGACCCAAACACCCCTCATCTACACGTAGTCCTTTAGGCTGCTGCATTTCTCCACTGCTTGGCTTCTCGTCTCTCTCTCTCTCTCTCTCTCTCTCTCTCTCTCCTGCCTTGGCCCCAGGCAGCAGCCAGAGGAAGTGGACTTGAGGGGAATTAGACGAGGCGACGTGGCTGAGCCGAGGGGAGATGTGGCTGACTGGGTAATGGTCAGAACAAGAAGGGGGGGGTGAGGGAACCTGTCACCCATCAAGGGTGCGATGGAGCCAGACCCGCAGCCCTTAATTAAGTGTCCTCGTTTCCATCTCCCACACAGTGACATTCAATTAAAATGCAGACTCCTTCAAGAAATTAAAAAATAAAAATTCCATGGATTGAGGAGAGGGCAGCAGGAGTGAGGAAGAGTTGAATGAATAAATAAATAAATAAATAAATAAACCGACCACGCGGGTGCATGTTTTGGCCAACACTAATTTCATTGTGCCCAATTATTCGTTGCTGAAGGGACATGCTTGAAGCTACGGAAAGGGGGCGACTGGGCCTGAGCAGAGACATAAACATTTTTTAAAGCCTGACATCAAATTAGCACTCCACCCTGCATGTCCTCCACCTCACTCACAAACCCAGCCAGCCAACCAGGCTACAGCACAGCCAGACAACACTCATGCACCCGTAGACAGAGAGCGTTAGATGAGTGATTAGCGGTTTTCCGTGGAAGAAAGAGAGAGTGATAATTAGCTTATTGCCTTCCCCACATCCGCTCCCCTCCCACACCGCCAACCTTATCTAGATGTGAACACCCCCATAATTAACACTGGTTGCTGGGAGATGAAAAACTCTGCTTGGAAAACAGCTTATGCTGAAACATACTGGCTTGTAAAAGTGCATTCATGATAAAAGTGCATTCATGCGGGTTGTAGCTCAATACTGAGGTCTGGGCAGGTCCAGTCATTCAGAAAAACGGTGACAATGGCTCTAATTACGAGCCAAATCCTCCAGTCCTCTCTTAATTAGTGTATCTATGGCCATTCCCGAGTTTAGTGTGACAAGAATGCCTATTGGTATATTGATGTGCAAAGACGGACAAGCTATAGCAACGGTTCAGCATGATTCAATAATCTGCAGAATCTAAACAAGGTGCTCAAGACAGCTGAGGTTGCGGCTTCATTTTCTCCCCTTTTGTGGTTTTGATAATTCACTTCCCTTCTCAGATCTGTAAGTGTTTCTTTTCCTTTCACACCTGCCTTGACAACAGGCAAACCATTAAACCAAGGTGTTGTCCTCAACATCTCTGTCTTAAGAGACCGATATGCTCTGCTGCTAAAAACCACCAGAAAGAAGAGCAGAAGCATCAAAGGCATAAATATTAATATAAAGTGGGGCAGTGGTGGTCTCGCTTTAAGGAAGCGGACCTGTAATAAAACGGTTGAAGGTTCAAATCCCAAATCACCAACTCAGGTCCTCTTGGACAAAGTCCCCACACACCGCTCCCTGGGCACATTTCATGGCTGCCCACTGCTCACTCACTAACAATGACGTGTTAAATGACAACACCATGTAAAGTACTGTATAGTGCTGCAACTGAGATAACAAAAATATGTGATTCTTAAATGCAAAACCACTCACAGCTGCAGTTTTTAGAAATGTAAAATATTTTTTGAACAGTTCAGTGTTCAAACAAAATGTCTTTTCCCAAATAGAACAAGCATCTACCTACAGCTTTCTTCATTTCAAATGAACACACTGACAATGTTCAGCTTCCGATTTTTCCAGTGGTGATTTCAGTTTGTATGCTACTGCAGGAAACATTTTTTCTCAACCGCTTTAAGGAGCACAAGGGTTCACCTGAGAATTTCATGTGGAAGAACAATTGCAGCTGGTGCAGCATAGTACTCACCAGCAATAGTCGATCAAGTGCTGTGGAAGAACAGGAATGTAAACATGTTGCCAATACATTGGATACAACATGGCCGCCGCTCCATGAACACAAGCCGTTAACTAGGAGAAAGAAAAGGAGACAGTATGGTTACACAAAAAATTTGTTTTACAAATGCACTATCTAATCTGTGGTGATTATGGACGAATTTTGAAGAATGTAGTGCAAGATTGGACTGTAGATTGTTCCAAAGTTCCACCTTTTTTTGTTTCATGACTACTTTGTTCACTTTTGTTATCGTCAAAATCCGCTTCATGAGATTCTCATTAACATGAGTGAAGGATAAGAAAGTGTTCAGTGTAAACCTTGTGGATGTTGGAAAAATTTTTTGCCTGGTTTATTTTTTATTTTTTTTTATTGTTTGTTTATTACATAACCTTAAACTATTTAGAGATTAAAATAAGGATGAAGATGCCTGGATCAAATTTGCCTGGATAACAATTAGTACAAAAATAGTCACTGTACTGCTGAACATTCCACAATATGCCTTTTATTTATGATTGTAATGACTGATTGCATTGATGAATTGATGAAAATGTAAGCAAAATGAATTACCACTGTACTAATATATCTAGTCCATATTGGTTTCATGATAATAATTCTACCATGTGCTGATGCTTGTCCTGGTGCTTTTTCAAAACTCAGTGGCACATTTGCATGTTATAAAATTCTTCTTCTATAACTTCAACTTCTTCATACATACCATCCATATATATAACTAACAGCTCACATGGTGTGAAAAGCCAGAGGAAAATGATGAAAGATTCCACACATTCCTCAAAAATGCCATATCTTTCAGCATATGCACAAAATGTCCCACACCTTTCTCCTTCATAAATATTAAATGCTGTTTATACCTCTCTCCTTAAAAAAAGAAAACCAAACATTTCAAAAAACCAAACTTCAAACAAATGCTAATTCCACCCAGAGCTGTGATTACAGCTTCAGTGTCTCACATTAGACTGTGCGGACATGACATAAACCAGGATGTTTGTCAGAAAGCCTCATATCGCTGCTCGTCACGGTGCTCATAAACCTCAAAAAAATGAGCAAAAAATTAAAATTGATGACACATGCCTTCTGATAAAACCCGTGAACGGGAGGTACATTTTAGACCCACAGCTGTGTGACAGAGGTCTTGTAGACACACTGGCACACTGCCTTCAGACCCGCTTGTGATGTCATCCCCCTTTCCCATAAACCCTCACCACAGGGCGCAGGACAAACAGTGTGCCTGTGCGCATCAGGGGTTCAGGTCAAACAGTGAGTGGCCAGATTACTCAGGGCATCAAAGCAGCCCTGCTCTCCTCGGCAGAGCAAACTAATTACGCATGCCAGGAAAGACATTTAATTTCCGCCAGCGTTCGAACTGCAATTCTCTAACGCTGGTGTCATTCCTTCTTTACCGCATCCATGCAGCTTTGTGTGTCAGGTAAGAGGAATGCTGCAAACGACAGCATCCTCGTTGCTCTGATTCAGAGGGAAAGAGTATAAAGGCAGTTGTGTAGTAGCATGGCGGTGCAAATTTACATGCACATGCCTCAAAATAACACCGCTGGGTCCTTATATATACGCTTTAAGTGTGTTGCTATATTAAGATCTGTCAAATCTTACACAAATTATTTATCCCCCCTCTCCTCACCCAGTCAATCAAACTGGCCAGCTGCTGAAGATTTGAGAGTGCAAAAATGCAGCTTTTAATCGTATTATTATTTCTGGCAGGAAATAAAGGGGAAAAACAGGATCTGTGGCGGATCCATTCCAGTGGTGTCCCTGTCCTTCAGACAACGAGTGGCTGGCAGGGGGAGGGAGCCCTGGGGAACGCTTGTCACGGTCCTATCCAGGCATACCTGGCAGTCTTTCACGTCAAAAGGGGAACCGGCGTGGGATCCCTCAGATGAATGACACCCTCGTACAGAAGTAAAGCATAAACAACGTGTCCGACGAGACAGCATCCTTCTAGTTGCCTTCAGCTCTGTGTGAACACTGCTACCAGTATTAAAAATAAAGACTAAAAGAACTGAGCGATCTTTATATATAAATAATTAAATAAATAACACCGTCACCATTATAGACCCCACTAGATTTACAGGCTGAAACTAATGGGGGGTGGGAGTGGAGAAGGACTGAAACATAAAAATGGTCCCAGGTGTAAAGACATTAGCGTCTTTTACTTGGAATGGATGGACAAGACCACAATGCATTCACACGACACTAAAGGTGTAAAGTTACCCTTTCCCCAGGAAAATGCACTCACCGACATAACAAACCAATGTGCTCCAACAAAACGAAGATGTTCTTTAAGGAAGCATCATTAAAAGCCTGTTAGTCTTGCCTAGGATAAAGATGTCAGGGTACAGAGCGAATGTGTAAAAGTCATCCTAAGAATAAAGTACTTCACAAATTATCCAGCCTGTCAGAAGCCACTCTCCACACAAGAACCAAAACAAACAGTAAATAAAGAACAGCGCAATTCAAAAGAAGATGAATTTTCAGAAACAAACAAAAAAAAAAAAATTAATTCATAAAAAAAAAAGCCCTTTTTAAGGTAACAAACTACTAAAATAGAATGGCATTATATATATATATATATATATATATATATATATATATATACACACACACACACACACACACACACACACACACACACACACACACACACACACACACACACACTACATATTATACTTGTATGGATAAATCAAAGCTACAAGGTAAGAGGATTTCATTATTTCATCATATCACAAACCCAACACTGAAGCCCCATCCTGAGCAGCCAGTGGGTCTGATCTCCTGTGGTGGAAACCAGGAGCATAAAAAAACTAGAGGAGGAATGCATGGAGAAAAATAAAACCCAAAAAAAGGCGAGAGGAGACACAGAGACGGAGGGAGTGAAGAGACTACAGTACTTACAGTGCTTAGTTTGCTACAGCAGAGGAGGACTCGGCGCTCATAGAGCATGCTAGCATACAGATGGAGCATGTTATTGACATCTACGGCTACAAAATACTCTGTTAGGTTTCTCTGCAAGAAAACAAAGGTAAAAAAACAACAACAGTAGAGAGGTTAGTTAAGAAGGAGAGGCCACAAATGTGTATTAACAGAAACATCAATCATTTCTAAAACCACATTTTCAACATGAAACAGCACTGAGGGTTGTTTTACTGCCAACAACTAAACAAGGATGGCTGAACTCATCATCAGTGTTTGAAAACTCATTATCGTTAATGTAAAGACAGAGCAGGAATGGGGAGTGTGTTTGATTTTTCTGTCACAGAGGTCTACAATTCTCTCGATATATCTGTCGCGCTCATACAGAGGCAAACGTGCAAACATAAACACTTACAGGCATACGCAGCCTTGGGGCCTTTTTGGCTTCTAAGCCTCAGCCACTGATCATTGATGGCAAGTGGGGACTTGGGAAATGTTCTTTAAAAAGGCCTATTGATTCAGCTGGCTCCTCACATTTCTCCCTCAGAGACCCAGGTACAGGGAGGATGATAGAGGAACCCTGTCACTGTGTTACGGAAAGATGCCCCTGGGTGGGGAGGCATTCAGGCAGTCTGACCCAGGCAGGAAACATACAGCTGATCACTGATATGTGAAATGTTTGTTCAGCCTCTAGAGGACAATTGCCTGCAGCATTGGATCATATTCTTTGGGTTGGGGAAAAAAACATGCATGTATTCCACACTTTTTGTTTCTCGCCACTTGTACAGAGTTGTAATAAAAAATGAGGGCTGAGCAGACTCACGTTCTCAGGTATACTGGGCAGCTCCCTGGTATCAGGCACAATGAAATAGGAATGCTATAGACAGAAAACACAGTGGTTATACATTCCGAACAGCATGGTACATTTACATTTCTGAATATAATCATATAACAACAAAAATAAATTAAATATTCTATTCTCACAGGGAAACAAAGCAAAAATGCTCAGTGGCCTCTCTATGGAGTTTAGGCCAACCAAATTACACTGAATCTCAGAATCAGAATTTGTATTCGCCATATATGAAACACAGGAATACATTTTGACAACACAGTTATAACTGAACAGTACAGATGCAGGTACTTGCATTTTGTGATAACGGGTTGAAAAAAAACTGAACATATATATTTGGACATAAACTCCTGAAATAAAAGAGACCATTTATTTTCCACTTATTTCTCAATTGATGGGCTTCATTATTTAAAATAAAATAAATAAAACTCCAATGCATGTATTACCTAAAATAGTTTTTAAAAAATGTTACAACAATAAACAACTACCTAAATTTTATAATCCACTGCTGAATAATATAATATAATGCTCCAACTTAGGAAAACTGGATGAAATTAGAGGTATAACTCCACAGACAAGGTTCTTTCTTTGACATTTTTTGTTTAGTTGATCATGTTGGAGAAGATGTTTTGGTGCATAAATTCAACAAACATGGAAATGGAAGGGCTACCATAAAAAGTGGTGTTTTTGAAAGTAATCTCTCAAATGTCCGTCAGAATGTGCACAGATCAATAAAAAAAAATGTGTTTAGTTTAAATGTGCACGCATATGTGCTGCAGGAGCAGAGAATGGAGCAAGTGAGCAGGGTGGCAGACAACATAAACAACAGTAAAGGTGTCTGAAAGAAAAAAAAAAAAAAAAAAAAAAGATAATAAACTCTGTTCCTGCACTAGTGTCATCTCTCTTTTATTCCCAAACCTTCCCCTGTCAGTTCTTCCCCCACAGGCGAATCTTTTACCCGCTCTGTCACCTGTAAAACGAGCAGCGCCGAGGGAGAGTGCGGCCGCTGGTCCTGCCTTAAACTACAGACTGAAGGCAGCAGAGGCTGGGGCTGAGCATGGAGAGCAGGAGGCTTAGCTCAGAGTCAGAGAGGCCTGTACACGTTGACTGTGAAAATGCATTAGTCTCCCAAAAAACAAAATATAAATCCTGCACTGACTGAGAGAAGGTCACTAGGTGAGGTGTGACAGTAACAGGTTTAATTAGCAGCATCTTTTATAGGGACTAAAGCCAGAACTTACCACACTCAGATGTACAGGCACTCCAGGCTCAGGGATTGAGAGACTGTGGAGTGATTCCAAGAGCTCCCGCCATTGGCTTTCCTGAAACACCCCCCGGACACACACACACACACACACACACACACACACAAAAACACACACTTAATGGACTTACAACCAATGTGCTGCCCTGAAAAGAAGTAATTTGGCAGGTTCTCTCAATGCATCCAGATAATAAAATGCTAGAGATGCATAAACATCACTAGCAAACACCAACCTGGCCTTTAAGAGTGTAGTCAGCAAGGATATTGAGAAGCTTGTAGAACACTTCAAACCATGGGAGATAACTGTACACAAAGACGAAAAAAAAATTATATGTACATTACCAAAGCCAAATTTCCACCTTGATGCAGTTTTGCTTGAATCTCTGTGACTTATGTACTGTATGTTAAAAATTGAAACTGTTCCTTAAGGATAAAAAATTTATCCGTCTTCAGTGGTGAGGCAATGGTGGAGGAGGCGGAGGAGGTGGTGCTCTGAGAGGAAGCAGCTGTCAGTGGGTCAGTCTGATGTGGGAGAGTGAGAGGGACTGAGCACTGACACTTTTCCTCTGGAGCTTTCTGTGGCCCTCTCTCCATCATCTCACAACAGCTGTGGGGACCCACAGTCCCACAGTGTTTGTGTGTGAGAGGGAGAGAGAACACAAGACAAGTGAGACAAGTGAACTCAGAAAGGAACTGCACCGCTGCTACCCTCCGCTGGCCTCAGGGGTAAAAGGGAGCCAAGCAGAGAAAGAGATGGTGACAACGAGAGAGAGGTGGATGAAAAAATAATGGCCTATGAGAATGAAAGTGTTGAAAAAAAAAAAAAAAAGAGGAAAGTAGACCAAGACAGGGTGAAAGAGTGGCTGAAGGAGAGAGATGTCTAATGGCAACAGCTGCATCCCCCCCGTCCCCACCTCCCCTCTCCCCTTCCTTCGTATCCAAGTCATATAGCCTAGGCCCTGAGATGCGGGGGAAATATACTCATCCTAATTAAAATATTGCAGCAGAAGACACGCGGCTTGACGCTTGTTGCTTCAGTAGGAAAAGTGATGTTGAAATGCCAGGGTTCTCTCATTACTCAGACAGCATCGCGGCTGCACTGCGCAGCGGCTAATTCCGCCGCTGCGCCGCTATTTACATCCAGAGCTGGCTGAGGTGGCTGACTGCGCCCCCGCGTACTATACCTCTCACCTTTAATTGTGGCCGTCAGTCGTCCGTGAACGCAAAGCTTCCACCGTGCGGGCTCATTACTGCAGCGGACACTGAAGCAAACACACACACACACACACACACACACACTCCATCCCCATTCATTTGACGAGTGCCTGCCGGAGCTAAACAGTGGGCACTACTAAACAGCTTTCCACTAATCCCTTCATACTCATAAATATAAATAAAAAATAACCCCAAAAAAATGCAGCCCTGAGACAAGCGGCCGGGAAAGTTTGTTTTCCGGCAACAACACAAAGCTGCGTCTAGACTTACAGATTATGGCATCTCGCCCACTGATCCAGCAGGTTGGAGGTGGGTGGGGTTGGAGTTAACGCTACAGACAACAGCATCGCCGCTCCACACCTCTTCACACACGGATTATCCCTGATGTGTTGATTTTCTGGCAGAGTCTGGCTAAGCTCGGAGATAGACCCGGAGAATCCCTGGTGTCGGCGTTAAATGGCAGAAGCCCAGCCAAGCTGAGGATCCCTCAGACTAATTGGAGCAAGTCCTCTGCAAGCCCTTGCATATTACAGATGCATGTTTTGGTCAACTAATTTAACCAAACACAGCCCAAATTCGGTCTCTTACCCATGAAAATATGAAGGTTTACATCAAGGGCTTGAGTTTTAATGTATGTGCATAGATCACGGTTCTCTTAGGCCCCTTCTCTTCTGAGACGGATGAGATATGCAGATTATTCCAACACCCAAACTGGGATATTTAAATAGGTGCTGGTGTCAGACCGTGTCCTTTCCATGTGGTGGGGCAAACCCTCACAAGCACAATTGTAGTGCCAACGCTAACCTATTCACCTGCGACACGCTGCTAAACTGTCACCGCACGCCCAGAGGCACTTCAGGGGAACAAGGACAGGAAGGACGGCGCTCTGAGGCTCTCCACTTGACCAAGCTGTCCCCTGAAAGCGTTCATCTTCACACAGGAAAGCCCTAAGTAGGAAATAAATAAGGCACGAGCCCAGGCCATCCAATGAAGGGGTCCCACTCTGCTGGAATATTCAAAATATGCAAAGCAGCCATGATCCTCTAGCCAACGGTGGGCAGTATTAGTATGGAGCCTGCATTCAAGGCTGGTGCATGTGATCAGAATGCTCAACAGCACCACTGACTTTTCCAGGGGACCGGGGCTTCTCTGAGCTCTTTAGTATTCTGAAATTCATTAGCTGAGATGAGCGCTAAACATCCTTGACTTTGTGAGAAGATGGGGGTTACGCGGCTACAGGATTATGCAGAGCTTACTCTCACCATGAACCCTTCCAGCCTGTTCCAGGGCCACCAGAGGGGAGTCGGTCCAGACCCAACCTCCACCTGAACTTCAAATAATTCAGCCTTAATGCATGGTGGAGGCCACAGCTTGGCCCACACTCTCTGATGAACATGCAGATAATTCTACAACTGAATAAGAGAATGAATGCATGACCTTTGACCTCTAAAATGTCTGTGGGGTGGGAAGGTGAATGGATACGAGGTCGTTGAACTCATGGGGTTAGGATTTCAACCCCCACCATGAAAAAAAAAAAAATCACTGGTGGCCCCAAGTAACAACCAGACAAATTAACTTCACGTGGTTTTGTGAAGTGCTTTTGGTGTCTTCAAAGTGTTATACAGCCATGCAGATTAGACTTGTGAGGAAGACCATAAAACAATAAGAAATACAGTCCAGTCAGACAATTTATCCCCTAATCATCCCTAAGACCAGTTGGAGGCCTATTCCATGTTTTCATAAAACATAGCCACAGAATATATAAAAAAGGAGCTGTCTGTGGTGCTGATTCATTGTGTAATATAAAGGTTAAATGTTCACATTCCATGTTTTATATGAGTGTGTGTTCATTGGGTTAAGCACGCACGCACACACACACAGACACACACACACACATATATAATATGGAAAGTAAAAATGTAACCCTTATATTGTGTTTGTGTGTGTGTGTGTGTGTGTGTGTGTGTGTATGTGTGTGTGTGTGCGTGTGCATGTGTGTGCACGTGCGTGCGTGCTTAACCCAATGGAAGCTTTGAAACTATGTTTTAAGTAAGCATCTAAGAGAAAAGGTATCTAAGAGAAAAAAACATTTCTACTAGAGATCGACTGATCATCAGCCTTGTTTTTTTTTTTGGTTGGGGGTTGATATTAGGCATTTTGTTGATTATCTGTATCGTTATATTTTAGCAATCACTGATATTAAGTAATTAGTTGCACTAATTGTGGCCTCTGTGCCCTTTGCACTCAATCCACTGCTTCGTTTAATGTCCTGCCCACAATTATCTCTGATTTGCTACATTCAAATGAGTAATAGCCAATCAGTGCTGAAGCCCTGCTGTTCCTCACAGTACACATGCACAGTGTAAAACCCCAAAAGTTGTTCCCCACATTAGAACATCAGAGTCTTACACACTAATGCTGCAAAACACCACACATTTCCATAATGAAAATCTTGCCTGGTTTCCCAGTTAGACGATGGAAAATGTCAGAATAATAACCCTTGCTGTGAAGATAATGTGAGCACACAAAATAATGGTAGTAGTCTAGTGGATAACACACTCGCCTCTGAACCAGAAGACCCAGGTTCAAATTCCACTTACTACCATTGTGTCCCTGACCAAGACACTTAACCCTAAGTTGCTCTGGGGGGGGACTGTCCCTGTAACTACTGATTGTAAGTTGCTCTGCATAAGGGCGTCTGATAAATGCTGTAAATGTAAATGTAAAAACAACAAACATTTTAAACATTTAAACCGTACCTCATTATATTAAATGAACATACTGCTTTATAAAGAAATGTTGTCTTAATAATATAGTGAATGCAATACGTTTGTGTGAGCACCAATGATACATGTAACAGCCGCATTAAGTTTTCTGTAATGCAAACGTTAACGTTAAAAAAGGATTATTTGAGCTTCCGCAGCATTTAAAGCAAAAGTTTTTTTAAAAAGTAAAAGTGATCGTTGTTGTGAAACACTGCAGCACAGCACACAGTGCACACAAATCCTCTGCATTTATCCATCACCCTTGGTGAGCAGTGGGCAGCCATGACAGGTGGCGGGGCAGCAGTGTGTGTGGACGGTAGCTTGCTCAGTGGCATATCAGTGGCACCTTGGCGGTTCAGGATTCGAACAGACAACCTTCTGATTACAACTCTGCTTTCTTAACCTCTAGGACACCACTGCCCCAATTTAAACCAGGGGAGAGGGCGAACGCAGTCCCCCACTACCAGAAACTATGCAGTCAAGATTCCGACATTTGGGGAATTTGCAGGGGTCAGCACAGTCATAGTGTAATGGCTGAGCCTCGCCCTGGGTGAACCGCCTTCTTGATCATGGTATCTCCCCTGCCAGGTATCTTGCTTTACATTACAGTATTTACATTACTCATCCCTATGATATGGTGTTCTCACATGTTATATGTAACATTTTCTTTATGCCTTTTACATTTTCGTTATACATTTTACCTTTCAGTTTAAACTGAATTTTGTCAAATTAAAACATCTTAATGTTTTACTGTAAATTAATATTGGTTCCAAATATTGGATATGGGAACACATTCACTACTAATAATCAACACTGTCCCTGAAAAAACAATATTGGTCAAAAAAAAATTCTACAGTTGCATTTGCTGCCCATCTGATCTGAATTCACATGGACATGAGAAAGGAGAACAGTTTTGAGATTTTAGTTTCTATGTTAAGTCCTATGAGAGTTTCACCCGAGAGGAGGGAAGGAAGGAGACGAGGAAGATTGAAAGAGAGAAAGAGGGGGTGTAATACTCAACAGTGAAGGTCTGGGGAGAGAAGCAAGTGCATCTCTGACATTAAAAATATGCTGTAATCATGATAAATTCAAGCCCTAATTCAAAAAACTTTTTATTGCACATTGCAGTCAACAAATCCATAGCAGGTACATTTGTTACAACATCACCAATAAATCTGTCATTTGGAGAAAGGTAGGCTGCCTTTTAAGACTGACTCTCTGTTTTTGGTTTTCATGTTTGTCCCTTAAAGGTCAGTTTAAAATTTTCACCACATTTGAAGCACATCTGTTTCAGAATATTTAATGGCATGGGTGTAAAAAACAGCATGGAATGGAGCAGAGGCAAAGTGCTATTGGACGTTAATGGACTCATTTGAACAGGAACATCTGTTAGTCGTTTGTCGAAAGACATCTTACTCAGGAAGGAATCAACACTCACACGAAGGCCAACTACAAGCAAAGTAATGCCAGGAACCTAAACATTTTCTTGTTTCAAGTATCCTGTGCCAGTAGTCTAATCAGTCACAACAGCATATGTGTTGTGTCCACCACAACCTGAAAAAAAAATCACCAGCTACAAAGAAAAAAAGCAAATGGGTACCTATGATCATGTCTGTGGACAGTCATTTAAAAGCTCAAAACTTTGGGCTTTAAAAAAAATAGTGATTTGTGATCTACATGTAAGTGTGACCAAAAAAACTTTCCCTTCTCCTGAAGTCTTGACTGCACAGGCAAAAGGTTAAATAACAGAGTAGCAACACTAAGCACACTCTGACTGGCATGAAAAAAGTTATTCAAGAAGCCTGTTTAAAGCGCTTTCTTTCCTCGGGAATGAAACTACAAAAGCTTGTAAACTGAAGGGCGAATAGGAAACATCCCCGACAGCCCAGCGTCTCAGAGCTGTGGGCCGAGGTGCGGCTCAGGACCTCTAACATTTCCCCCAGCCTGTCTGAGATGCCTGGCAGTGACAACTTTACAGCAACACGGATCATAAACCCTCCAATGCTCCTGCCTTCAAACATCCCTGAGACGCTCACTCTGACTCCTGTTTTAGCCTCACCTCACGCTGGCCAGAACACAATAAACATCTCGGCCACAACACCGGTCCCCCTGTGCTCATGGACTGCTTCCTGTGAGGACAGAAGTCTTAAAGTTTCAGCGGCCAGTGGGAAATGAGCAGGTGGTGGTCTGGACAGTGTATCGCAGGTCACAGGCCAAGATGAGATGTTTTGACTGAAATATTCATCAATTAAGCAAAAGCAAGGCATGCACAGGCATGTAAAAATCTTCATCCAGCGGTAATTAACACCTCTTAAATGCTCAATGCACACCAGGTGTTTATAACAGACACAGCCTTGTATGAGGAAGTACAACAAACAGATCGATTGTTGCAGGATCAGGATCAGTTTTTCTCTGTCTGGACATTCTGTGGGGTGGTTAATGTAACCATAGCAGAGAAAGGGGCATTAAAAAAAATTATATAAAAAATGATACATAAATGTAGTCTTCATAATGACCAACTATTCCACAGCCCATGGCTCAATGTCAGAGAGCCACTTTGCACACAGCTGCTGGTCGCCCATCTCCTTTGACACGCAGTTGCTTTAAAGAAGAACGTGATTAAGTTACTTCCATGCGCTCCAGACAAGCGGGTTTATGGTTTCAGCACCACCATTAGCCGAACTTCCCTGGTCAAATAATTGCGTGATACATGGCCTCAGACAGAATTAGAAACATTTTTTGGCACCATCCTTGCACTGATGTTGGAGGGCTGGGCGGAGAGCAGGGGGGCAGTGGGCAGAACGTAAATGCGTCAACAAGCTCTTTAACTGTAAGGGAAGTGAAAGAGTTCTATGTGCTCCCCAATACCCCTTCCGCCTGGGCTAGCCTTTATGGTTCCTCCTCCAGCCTGTAAAAAAAAAAAGCCAGGCAGGGAATTGATTAGGGCTCGTCTATGACCTCCAAACACACACACACACTCAATCAGTGGCGGAAGTCCCTCAACTGCATGGCGGGGACCCCTCCCTCCAGACGTCTGTGCCCCAGACCAGCAGGGGGTGAGCAGCCACTAATGCCATTATCCTCCTTGCCAACCAGAGGTTCCACACCTCTCCTCTGAACTCTGCTCCCACAGGTATGCTAGCAGCTGGGTTGACAACCACATTCTGCTCATTCTGTTGGCTCATTAAAAACCAGCCTGATTTACTACACATGGCCACATGATCCTGATATAACGTGAGGGCTGGATTTTCAGGTTTGCCATAAATGGATATAAAATGGCAATTTACAACATCTCTGTCAAACAACAGTGTCTGGTTCACAAATGTGTGTGTGTGTGTGTGTGTGTGTGTGTGTGTGTGTGTGTGTGTGTGTGTCACTAAACTGGTTTCGTTGAGTCAGATGTCTGAAATCCTTAGTCAAACATATCTAAAACATGCACTACTCCTAAAATGTTCTAAATTACAAATGTTATCTGTAAAATACATTAAAATCAGGCAAAGTGATAGCAGTTAAAAGACTTTTCTCTATAGTATTTTCTAATATTGTATTCATTTGTAGTTAATCATTTATACTTTTAATTAACACTTAGTTTAAACTCAGTAATAAAAATGAGTATTATTTTGGGAATGTTTTATTGTGCAATTATGATGGGAAAAAAAGTTTAAAGGATCAAAGTCCTTTGCTATTAAACTTTCAAGCGATTTAATTGCAATTTCTAAAGGCAAGGGCTTGTATTTTCTCAAAAATGGACAAAAATGTGTGCCTTCAAATCAAGCAAGCTTTTTTATTCTTGGATATTGTGTGTAAATTGTTTTGGATTAAAATGAATTTTATCCCCTTTGGAATAAGGCTGTATTGTGAAAAATGTGAAAAAACAAAACCATGTGAACACTTTACACTGTATATTTTATGATGATTGAATTGACAGCCACATAAAAGAGTTCACATAAAATAGCATGCAGACATAAAAGCATAAAGGTTCATTCATGAACCTTCTAGTTTTATTATTTCAATTTTTAACAGAACTCAAAGAGTACATTTATCTCTATTAAAAGACAAGTAAATGTGTGCCTTTACAAACAAACTGATCAATTTTCAATCATAATAACTGTTAAAGACTTGATTCCACAGACACAATCGATTATATTTGATCATGAGGTTATCGTAGAAACAGCTTTCCTTCACTCCTTTTCTTTCAAGAGTCCATTCTACCCAACTAGGAAGCAGATAGCTGAAGTGTTAAATGCTACATTCACTTCCAGTTTAACCAGAAAACATTTACCATGTTGAATTGTGAGTTTCTCACTGAGTTCATGAGTATGTGAGAATTTTTTTATAACTGTTTTTGTAAAATTATGATTTTTTTAAATGTTGAGAAGTTTCATCCTAAATCATTTGAATGCTTTTAACACATTTCTTAAACGTCTGAATGGATAGCAGCATATAATTATTATTATATCTCAAAATAAGATCTCATTGTAAAAGTGAAAACAACAATCTTCTGTGTTCTAATCTAAAGAAATGATTAAGTTAATAGGGAGTTACTACTGAAACTCAGAGATAAACACCACTGGTGAATAATTCCAGGAAACTCACCGAGTTGTATCAAGTGAGCTGAAAATGTCCTTTCATGGGATACGCGTGTACTTAAGTGCTCAGTGAAGGGTATTAAATGAAATCAGTGAATTAAAGCACTTAATCAAACCTATTAACACCCTCAGTCCCAGCCTCTGCCTCCCCTTGTCTGTCTACTCAACCATGCACATCACCACTTAAGCTCCATGCGGCACATACTGAAGGCCCAAAGAAGAACAAACTAATCGATTGCCCATTGATTTCCCCTGATTACCTCTCACAGAAGACCTACTGGCCCGTACGCAGGTCAGCAACAGGGGAGATTGTAGAGGCCAGGGCTGCAACGGCCAGTCCGGTCAGCAGGCCGAACACACAAAGGCAGGTCAGGGGCCTGCCGCTGCCTAATCCCCCAGCTCTAGTGAAGAAGAACCCCAGACACACAGCCCCACGCTGGGCTCCCAAAAGACCCATGTGGAGGTGGCCCACAGTCAGTAATCTGGGAGAAACAGCTTTCCTCCACTCCTTTTCTTTCAAGAGCCCATTCTACCCAAATCTTTGTCTCTCATCCTCTTCGACTACTTCCTCTCTTTTATGATTTATTTTGTTTGGAGAGCCTGTTGTTGTATACCCATGGTGAACGCAATGCTTCTAGCTGTGCGAGACACATGTGGAGTCCTTCAACGCCACATAATTATTATGGGGGGTTAATAGCATTGCTAATTAATCCTGTGCTGAGGAAGCGCTAAGAGAACAACAGTAGGAGAAGCACTACTACAATTGTGTCCCTGAATAAGACACTTAAGCCGACGCTGGCGCAGGGGGACAGAACTTGTAATTAGTTAATGACACTGGATAGATAAGAGCACCAGATGAACGAATGAATGTAGTAAGGCTGAATGATATCTAGAGCATTAAAACGTTCTGTGTCAGTCTCTGCTTTTGTTCTGCCTGTTTGAGTCGTCAAATGTGAAAGGAAGAGAGAAAGAAAGAGAATCATGCACTTCCCTTGTGCTGCCAATTGGCAAGCCCAGAGCAGGAAGCTGTCAGAGCCGATTGAGCTGAGCCGGAGTGGACCTGCCGGAGAGGGCCGGCCCGTCCCTGCTGCCCAGGCGACCCACCTCTGTTTCCAAAGCATGGGAACAGAAAGGCCCTGCATTCCAGCGGAGCGAGCTGCCAGCCTCCCCTCTCTGCCCCACGCTCATGGGGGTGGGGCCCATGAATGAGATTAACAAAAGACGTTCTGTGGCTGCGCCTTGGCTGCCATCCATGTCAACAGAGCCCAGGGTCAAAGGTCACACTAACTACATTCATTCCCAGCAGAGCCCTTTTGCTCCACAACACAAGCTGCGTGTAGCACCGACTCCGAGCCGGGCCTCTAATCCCTCCAGATATGCCCGATCCCTTCACATGTTTCTGCTCAATTAGAGCAAAATGGCCGCCTGTCCTCCTCCAACCAGGAGAAGTGACAGAGAGAGAAAGACAGAGAAAAAGGAGGGACAGAAAGTAAAGGAGAGAAAAGAAAGGGCCAGTTGGAAGGGAGGAGATAGTGGGGTGGTTACAAGCTGAGGCAAATGAGAGAAATGGCAAGAACAGGACAGAAGGAGGGGTGAGGTCACGCTCATAAATAACTAAATAAACAACGTAAATAAACAAAGGTGCATGACAGTGACCTCTGCTCACGTGAAAACCTAAAAAACACAATGTAATTTCCCATAAGGTCTAAATTCTCCCTTAAAGAGAAAATCCGCCGCTGGCCAAATCCTATTACCAAATGGCCCGTGCACACAGAACAAAGATGCCTTTATCAGATTATCATGCGGAATACATACTTCCCATTCAATGTATATGGGACATTCACATGACCAAACATTAATCCCCAGTTTAAAATATGCGTCTTAAAGCACAGGACACAATTCCCGCGGCAGAGTGGCACGCACTCAATGCACAGTTCACGTCATACAACAAAAACGTTGTGACAGAGCCGTTGGGGACTCGGTTGAGGCATCTGTGTCTGAGGTGCTGGTGATGCTGTTGGTGTAACCACTACATGGCTCAGTTGCATGATACAAACTTCATCCGAGTTTTTCCACTTCCAACAGGGAGGAAAGAAGTCACATGCAATTACTCAAAAGGACTAAACAGCTGTAGAGGGGGAGAGGGAGAGATCAAAAGGAACAAAAAAAAAAAAAAAAAAGGGATACAAGAGAGCAGTGAGGTGGGGTGTGGAAAAAAGAACAATTAACAAGTTCTGCAGAGACACTGAAATTTTTTATTTTAATCCTAAAGTACAAGGACAGAAAGAGGAAAACCAGGGGGTGAACAGACAAATTAGACAAAACACAGGAGAGGATTCTGTGGTGGCCGGTGAGGCATCGGATGCTCCCCGGCCACCCCACGCTTCGTCCCTCCGTACCGAGCGGCTGCCTGCTGAGAGCTACATCGCATCACAACGCCGCCGCTCAAACTGGGACGGTGCGCTGACACCGCTCATGAGTCTAACGACAGGGCGGAGGGTTACAGCTGCGCCGGATGGGAGCATTCGGAGCAGTCAGACGGAGCAGGATGACAGCAGACAGAAGGCCGGCTGATTTATTCCAGCGCGCCGCCAGCAACGGAGCGCCGCTTACAAAGAGCCCAACATCACAGTCAACTACAGCACAGCGCAGGCTGCAGAAAGCGACTGTCGCTGGAAAAAGAATGACGCACGTGCTACTGATGCAATTACGGATTCGTTTGCTGTTAGAGAAGTAAGGTGGGCAATGATGGCCATTCAGCTAACAAAGGAAGGAGAACCATCTAGAGATCCGACTGTGGAAAATAACACGCGGTCTTACCTCAGGATGCAGTGGCAGGTGTGGGCACCTGATGACAGGCGACAGAAGCCGAACCTCTGCTTGCTCTCGATGTCCGTCAGAACAAAGGTGAAGTTCTGGCCCACCTGACTTACTGACAGGCTGAGAGTGAGTGACAGACGTGCAAAGGAAGACAGAGGTTTCCAAAAAAAAAAAAAAAAAAAAAAAGACAGAGAGAGAGAGACATGTCAAGACAGACAGACAGACAGGTTAGCTTATTATAAACATGATTGGTCCAAGACAGGTATTTGCAATTCAGGAGTCTCACATACTGTAATGGCACAGTAACACCATTAAAATCGGAGTTACACACTGACACACACACAAAATGGAAAAACATTTAACATGGGATAAAAAAAAAACTATATATGGAAAACTGCCATAACTCCTCCTCAACAAGCCTGTGTTTCGTTTGTCCTACCCCGCGGCACAGCAGGGGCTTTGGGGACACAGTGCAGCGTGACAGTCCATCAGCAACCACGGAACAGGCCGCGTGCAAGTTAACACCGCAGCCACCGCTGCCAACCTATCAAGACCATCCAACACAGCCCTGACCGATCTGCCTCACCAGTTAGGTAAATACAGGGCTGCGCGAGCTCCTCTGGACTGCAGATGGCGCTAGGAATCAGTTCCAGTGCAGCTTATTAAAACGGTCCACCTGAGACCTACTGTAAGAAATGGTGAGAACGGGACGAACTCATTTGACTAAATGCAAATGTGATTTATTTTTTTTTTTTAATAAAACAACACTTTACATACAGCCCCTGGGGTTTCAGGTAAACCGTTATTTTTTCCTAAATTCAGTTTACCTACTCCCGTTTTCTTTTACACCTTCTGACTTAAACTGAAGTCAAATGCATACATTTAAATGGTCATATCAAGGCCAAAGCAGAAAAAAAAATATTTCATGTTTATGATTGGCTAAGTTGTTAAACAGACACTGAAAAAACATAAATTGTGAATTGATTAGGGTCAAGGGGTGAGCGGCGGAATATCCGCCCACTAAATCTTTGCAGTGAGCAATATCCTTACACTTAATTAAGCGTAATGATTAATAGATCACACTGATATAAGGACACACCGAGCTGCTGTCGCACAAAATGGAGGGGAGCTCCGCCACCAGCTACCAGCTGGGACAGCTAAATCACACTTTAAAAAGAGCGTGCGCACACACACACACACACACACACACACACACTCTCTCTGTCTCTCTAGGGAACCTGAAGCCTTTAAATTTCCAGAAAGCTTCCGGGGGAAAAAAAGCCATTGCCGCCACCTCTTAAAAGAAAAGGCTGATGACAAGCGTACCTGTCCACGCTGAAGGGGAAGCAGAACTTGGGCAGAGTCTGAAGAGTTTCCTGTTGGAGGAGAGGCAAAAAAGGGAGCGGGGGGGGGGGGGCAGGAGAGGGGAGAGAGAAAAGGAGATCATTTATACATCTAAAGGGGCCAATAAATCTAAGTATTAACTGCGCCACACCATATAACAGGCCACAGCCTGGAGGAATGGAAGACAGATGAGGGCAGGGGAGGGAGGAGAGGCGACGGGTGTGTTAAGAGCTAAAGGTGAGGGAGAAAGCGAGGGAGACGGAGGGAGATGGACGACACAATGCTCCAGCGGTCGATCAAAGTGGGGAAAGTCACAATGGTGACGCGGAAAGAGGGAGGGAGGAAGAAGTGGAAAAGGAGGGGAGAGAGAGCCACACAAAGAAAACAAATAAGTGAGGGTGGCTCACTGGGGTTTGGGTCAGGAGGTGTGCGGGCAGTTGGGGTGGGGTGGGGGGGGGTGGGGGTGTGGAGGGGTGGGGTGAGCAGTGTTAACAGGGCCCTGGGGGAGAGGAGCTGCCCCAACATATGGGCAACAGTGAGCCAGTGAGCAGCAGGGAGGAGGCCAGGGGAGGCCAAGAAAAAGAGAGAGAGTTGGACGGGAGTCCGCAGGGAGTCCGGAACGCTGGCAAAGCCACTCTGCCTCTTCTTCAGCTGTTCCAGGAGGCCCCAGGATTAGAGCAGAGGGGCTGCAGTGCCCCCAAACAAAGACAGAGAGAGAGAGAGAGAGAGAACAGAAGATAGAGGGTGAGGGAGGGAGAGAGAGAGAGAGAACCCAGGCTGACTGAGAGGGCAGGTTGGGATGAGACCAAGTGGAGAGTAGACAGTCGTCTCCAGCCTCGGTGCACCGGGATGGGATCTCTGACATGTACAGAAGGCAGCGTCACCATGGCTGCACCAACACGTCCCCAGAGCTACCAAGGGCTGGTGCGTCGTCATGGCACTGGTGCAGGGGACCTGGTTGCACCTCCCAGCCCTCATATCGGTGACGCTTTGGGGATCGTCCGTAACAGCAGGAAACAGGTGGCAGTGGAAAACAGGGCCAAATTAAACGTCTGGTGCCGCCTGTTTATCACGGGGCACGCTCACATACACACAGACACACGCACAGCCCCGCTTACGTAACACTAACGCGCCACACAGTTCACTTTGGCTTCACACAACATGAGGCTGGGGGTGACGTGAGGTTACAACACGTGAGGTTACAACATGGTGGGGATGGAGAGGTTTCAATTTCACAAACACACTTCACTCTGGTCAGCAATCCCCGTTTCTCAGGGCTTTTTTGTCATGACTAATGTGTGCTTATTATTGTTGCTATGGTTCAGCTTTATGCAGACACCCTCAAAGAGTGGTCTGTGCCAGCATGAGCCTCAGTCTCCACAGTCGGCCTCACCGTCTGCCGATAGGAGCGCAGGGCACTTGAACCAACAGCTGGCTGCAGCACCAGCCCCACCTTCGAGGTCTGGATGGCTGGGGGGGTTCGCCTGGTTTCTGGCGGCCGCTTCCCACGGAAGGACCACTTCATTAAAATGCCATCCTTCGCAGTAAATATAAAAACCTTTCACAGTATGGTTCAATGATTTATCTGTATACAGGATAAGTAATCAACCAAATGTAATATGAAGAAATAAAGAAAAAGGAGCTGTTTTTTATACAGGAGCAGTATAAAAAAAAGAAATGTTTAAAAAAAAAAAAAAAAAAAAGTGAAAACATACATACACTGTACATTTGTGTTATTGCATTGTTTATAAAAACATAGACAAGTGGAAATTAGAATAGATGTGTTCAGAATTGTGTTCAAATTGTGTTCAAAGCTGCATACAGATATTTATCAATGAAGCACTTAATCACATGAACTACGTTTAAATGAATGTTTTTCAAAATCGGATTAATAAACCTATTAGGGTTTCACCCAATCACGTAGATAGGACAACACAGTGAATTGATCAGACTGTTTACTTTAACAAGCACATGTATCATAAAGTGGTTTGGGAGCAATAATCATCTATCATTATTGAAAAGCAGGGACAGGTAAGTGATTCTTGAAAAGAGGAAACAGATTTGGGCGCGAGGTGGTTGCTGTGAGCGAGTCTCTTGTGGTGCGTAAGGTGTTGTAGCTCTCGTTTTATTGCTTTTGGATTTAATTGCCATGCAGCATACAGCAGTCAGTCTGGTGACAAGGAGGGGTCTGGGCGGGACTTCGAAACACCTGGGGTCTACACACTGAAGCTATATTAACCCCACACTGCACACACACAGACAAAAGGCACATCTCTTAGCTAAACATACCGAGTGAATGAACACACACTAGCAGACACACAGAGGCACACACAAATCCAAACTGAAAACAGTCAGGCATTTTTCACAGCAGTGAACAGTAACCCGTTGCGTTCGGTTCAAAGCTTTCAGCTCACTCACATCTTCCTTGCTCACGAGCAAAGTACAAGGGGGCAGACAGATAAAAAGATATTTTAACCAAACACTGAGGCGACATATGCCATATGAACAGGTCAGTCACATTTTTTAAATGTGTAATAGAGGTAAAAAATACATTTATTTACTCAAGTGACCCTAAAGTTCCTGGATGTTACAAGATAATCTAATCCAAAAAATCTATATACTCGTACCAATACCAATAGAAGATGATGAAGAAAACATCACACAGTTAATAAACACTGCATTAATAAATAACAACAGGCAAGCAAGCAGTGATCGGTATGAGGGTCATTTCCTGTTCCTCCATTTCCTATTGAGGGGCACTTAAATGAGTGTCCGCTGAGTGATGAAATGCTTTAATAAAAGCATGCCGGGCTCCATATTGCTACTTCATTAGAGGGTGGAGAGGCTCATTATGGGTTTTAATGGCGAAATACGTCCCTTTTATTAGTTATAGATTTTAAATTACAACATAGCCTGGCTAACATCAATAGAAAGTCTCTTAAATTAAATAAGGAAAAAATTCTAATAAAAAATATATATTCCAAGTCCTTGCATGCAAACACAAAAATTGCACTGATCTGGAAGTTTGTGAATGCTGATTGTGTACAAATGGTACATTATGAGAAATTATGTTAAGAACACTAAAATTTGATGTAGCTGTAAAATAAGTTAAATCTCTAAACCATTTTGATAACTGACTTCACAACCAAGACGGCAGTCTTTTAAGAGAAGAAAAAAAAGCTTGTGTGTCCATGCATTAAAATTCTGTTTAAAGATTTCACAGAAATATAGACAGTACCCATGGGTAAAGGCCTGGAAGGGAGCTTAGTGCACATGCCTATTTGGTACTCGCACTTGACAAGGGTCATCTGAAGGTCCAAAAAGCATGAAGGGCAGACAGAAGAGACATTCATTGCAACTGTAACCCTAAATTTCCCTTTGGTATCAATCAAGTATATTTGTATCAATCTATTTATACATCAATAAACCAGTTTTGAGTTGTTTCTGTGTATAAATCTCCACATTATTAATCATTTTAAGGAAATGAAAAAGGACCACTGCACACAGGACGTACATATTCATGAAGATTCCATGTGGATTAGCACCAGCCGGCACTGAGCCTGGACCCTGGGTGGCTGGAGCAGACTGAGCAAGAGAAATCTCGGTCTGTGATCTCCAGCAGCCGCAAGCCACCATTCAGATCTGAGCTCCTCCATACCAGTCTGTTCACTGCAGGTGAAGCAACCCTGATATCTGGGGCACATCTAACACAAGGAATACAAGTGTCTCGTGGAGCTAATGAGACACAAATGCACAGACTAAATGAACAGATGTATGGAAATACAAAGAGTAGACAGATTGAGACACAGTGGTGAACCCTGAAATGGGACACATTTAGTTCAATTCGGTGTAATCCGTGGCCACTATCAGATTCAAATGAAGGGCCCTGACTGTGGTCCACCACTCTCAATCTCCTGGCATCTGAAGAACCTCAAGAACCAACATAATGGTGGGGATAAATAATTCACTCTCTGCCAGTGATCCTTAGTCAAGGGCAAGAAGATATTTTATTCATTAGTATCAGAAAGGCTAAACTGGAATTTCACATCCACTGACTCCACTTCCTTTCTGTGAGAGGGGAATAAATAAACAAACAAATAAATAAATAAATGAAAACAAACAAACAAATAAATGTACAATGCTATGGCGATTTCTTTTTAATTTGCCCCTACTCAGAGGTATGGTGTTAATTACAGCAAATCCCAGATTTTCTATACACAGCCAAATCAAAATGATTTGGATTAGTCATGATTAAACCATTTTAGGCATGTTAAAGCATCACTACCAAACACACTTCTGCTGTACAGTCATCTTTGAGAGAAAACTGTCATTAGGAGCAGCATACTTTATTATACAACTGCGACCATCTGTGTGTAGTAAATAGTGCACACTTTATGCCAAGTCATCCCATCTCGCTGCATAAATCACGAATGGGGGGAGTGTGTGACCACATCAAAAACCGAGGGAGAAGCTTAATTAAAAAGAGACATTTACCTTTCAATCTTTATTTGTTTTGCAAATTGATAAAAATGTATGTAATTAAATTAAAATACGTTATTAAAAAATAGTTGTCAAATTATATACAGCAGGTTAAATTTTTTAGCTTTTTACATTGACGTACATCTGGAATACAACATCTGAAGTTCAATTCCAGACATTTCACAGACACTATCTGACTGCCTATCCATAGATAAATTTTATGAAGACAAGACATTTTGCCGTTTTTATTGTAGGGCCATGGTCTGGGAAGAGAGTTGGGCAGTTGTTTACGTTCAGTTGTTTTATGTTGAATTATAATTTTCAATGGCAGGTATATTACTTGATTACAGTTTTCAGAATTTAAAAACTATTTTTTCCCAAAGCTCTATTTCTGACTACATAGTAAATGTCAGTTAGGAGTTAATGGGCAAACATCCACCCATTCCCTCCCTCCCTTCCTCTTCCTGCTCTTCCAGCTTCTCCGCAGAGAGGAAGTTTCCTCCGTGTAAGTCCTAACTGTAAGTGACAGGTGAATGTGTCCAGAGCTGCTCCGATCTGAAGTGATCTGGATTAAAGCAGATAAGGTGGATCAGGGCAGGAAGGCAGTCGACTGTGAGGAACAACAGTCTACCGCGGTGATTCTCACTCTGCTGCTCTCTGCCTCTCTATTTGGCCAGATGCTTAACCGTTGTTCGGTGCCAGTGGCGGCATTGACACCATATGGGTAGCCAGGTGTCCTCTCCAGTGACGCGACGCTTCGCTAAGGTGAGCTGCAATTAAGAGATACACCCCAAACCATTACACAAGCTCCAGGTACCACATCACAATTATCTCCTCCTGGGATGAAGACACAATAGCAGCAGGTTTTCCACCCCAGGACCGGAAGATTTAACCAGCTCTTTTAACGCTCGGGATTAGGCTGCATTTCAAGTTAATAAACTCAAAGCTGATATTTGAAATGCAAGTAGTACAATAACTACACAAATAATGCACCTGAAGTTGTTAAGAGAACAATGCCAATGATCAGCCTCTACAGTGGTTAACATATTAGTAACTTGGAATGAACAAGCTGTATACAGGTCCGAGAAACCAGATATTCACAATATTCATTATTCCCATGCATCTGTACTTATTTTTAAACACATTAAACATGAGAATATTCTAATATATACATAATGAGCATGTTACAAAGTATATGGTGCAATAATATAAAAAAAAAATTGTGATAAAGTGTGATATGCCAAAAAAGGATAGATGTAGGATAGAATAATATAGTGAATATTATCCTATATAATATAATATACAAGAACACAAAAAAAAGAGCAGTTTAATTGTGCACTTCTTCTCTAAAGCAAACCTCTGTCTCTCTCTAAATGTCATCGGACCTTGGTTCTTGATTCACGCTGCATTACCTGGTTGGACAGTGTCCAGTTATTCAAGTCAATAGTGAATCACAGTGGGTGCTGTGGGCGAGAGAGTGAGTGGCTAAAAAGGATGCGAGTACACCTGATAACACAGTTTTACACACTTTGTGAATCACTCTCATTGCAGGGGTAAAAGGGGTCAAATTATGGAAACAGTGTGCAGTGGTCTGAGTCAAATAAATATATGCAGAACAAAAAGGACTGATTTTGCACAGGAACTAAAAGACAAAAGGAGCAATGTTTTTGAGACGTACATCTTGAGGTCAAGACAAGAAATCAAAATAAGGATTGGATTAGCAGTGGACTGACAAACACAATCCCGGAATGAACTAAATAGTATCTACTGTGGCTGACACAGAGTACAAGAAGGAGAAGCTATGAAGAAATGCGGCACATCCTAATCAAGGGCACAAGACTTCAGTGCATCGAGACCAAAAGGATCTCATCCCTTTTTAGTGTGAAAACCCAAGCCTCCTTTCCTCATGCATACCTCTCCTCTGGAGGTCACCTATTTGAATATTCCCCTGTTAAATGTTCACTAATTCGAGCGCCTTTGCCTGTGAGTTGAAATAGTCAGTGGATGCAGTGTGCACATCAAAAGGAGCTTGAACTTCAAAACAACATTTCTCTACATTATAAAATAAAACACATTGCTGTAATAAGCAAAGAGAAACAGGCAGCAGCTGCCTAATTTAAAGGGTTCAAAGTAGGTATGTCACAGCAGCGTGTGTGCGTCTGTGTGTGTGCGCGTGTGTGTGTGTGTGTGAGAAAGAGATAAAGTGTGATATTGGGGGTGATCGCTGAGCTTTGTTTTAATTACAAACCAGGAAGAGAAGATGCAGGAGAGAAAGACCCTACCAGTTGTCACAGAGATCTAACACCATGTAGAGACCGCGAGGAGAAAAAAATGAGTGAGAGAGAGCGATATAGAATGAAACAGATAATGAGACACTGCTGTGCCTTCTCTTCAGACAAATCAATCACTGTGTATTAACGTCTCCATCTGCTGATGAACAGTATATGATATCCTAATTCGATCCTAAACACTATGAAATTGAAAAGAATCATTTTTAAAAAGATCCGTCAGAATTTATACCTTATAATCAAGATGCTGTATATTGTCAACACAATCACTTTGTACATTTTGAAAATCAATAAAGCCATATGCCTAATATTTAAAGCCCACTTTGTTACTTTATTCAGTGTTGATTTGATCTAAATGGTAAAATATTTGCTTCCTTTGCCTACAGAGAAAACACTTGTTTTTCTTTATAATGTTAATTCATTAATCACAATTACTCGCAGATAAAAATTCTAAAGAATTTGAACCATGTCACATGGTATTGTGTGCACTTAAATATTTTCATCTAATTGTCATAAACATTTAATCCTGATTCTATCTGTTGCAGTTAACCATCATCATAAAAGTCCAGAGATGTGTTTTGGCTCATTTTAAGATACACTTCCCTTTGCTTATAGTCTCTTCGCCGTCTTCCATTTTTGGAAGCTTTGGGTACACAATACTTGGTGTAAATTGGGTCATGTTGAATTAGGGGAACACACAAGTTTACTGTGACTTACCGATCACAAGTCTTAAAACAATTAATTGACAGTCCCCAACCTTATGGACATAAGACAAAACACAATATGGTCTAAAAGACACAATAGAGGCAGACCAAAACCTGTGGAGTTCTGAAGGCGAGAGCAGTGGAGAACCATTTTCTCCCAGGCCACTGGGCTGGACTACAATCATTAGGACCCTGCAGTGGAGATTGGAATTGGTACCAACTCCCTTTTTGTTGTCGCCACCTTTTATCCCCTCTGTGTGTGTCTCTCTCTCTCTTTCTCTGCTCCAACCACTCTGTGAACTACAAAGAGTGAAAGAGAAGTGTGTGGTGTGGAGGCTAGAGGGAAGCCAACGGGACTGGCTGTCATTATGCCCGTGTGGATCTTTTTTCTCTCTCTCTCTGCCTCTATTCCCATCCCTCTTCTCGCCTTCCCACTCTCTCTCTCTCTCTCTCTTTCCGATTTACAAATTCACATCTCTTCCTCATCCCACTTCTCTTTTTCTAATCTATGTTTTCAACAGCCAGTTTCAAAAGCATCAGCCCACTTTCATGCTCCCTACTCTTTTTCTTCCCTTTTCTTCTCCTTCCATTACATTACATTCTTTTTCCTCTTTCCCTCACCTTCTTCCTTTTTCCTTTAGCTTCCTAAAGCAGATCCATCCTACAGATTCTTCACAAGGAACAAAGCCAGGATAGGATGAAACATTCGCTCACAACAAAAGAATGGCTTTTCGGCTGCATCAAATGAGCACGCGAGAGCGTGAGCGAGAGAAATGGAAGGTGGGTGCGCACTCAGCTACAAAGCCTGGTGATTACAGTGTGCCCGGCTTGGCTAAGGGACCGTTTACAACAACAGGAAAAATGCAGCATTCAGTGTCTTTGAAGATGCAGACAATTACCTCAGGCTACTGCTGCAGAAGAATCCATTGTGAGATCTGTGGCAACAAGCTTTTTCTATTCAGTGCAGCGCAATGCAGGCCTGATTTAAGGGAGGCCGTTGGGCAGATAAAAGAATGCGTAGAGTGGTGTTTATTTACAGCCAACATAACATGCATCCTGCCTTTAAAAGTATCAAAACCAATTATGCTTGTGCATCACACTTAATGAGGTCTTCCCTCTGACATCATGCACGTTAGTGGATCTAATCTCTGCTTGAATGTTCACGTGGCAACAAGCTGAAAATAAAAAATGAATACAATGAAACTGGACTTATAAAATTAAAGAAATTCGTGCAATCAAATAGTGAAGTGCCAATGCAAATAAACATTTGTTGGTGCGCTCTTTCAAATGCAATTTTTATATTTTTTTATGCAGTGTTCATTTGAAAAAGCTCTTTTAAAATTCAAATGTGTTTAATTAGTTAAACCACAAATCAACTTTCATTTATTTCTGGTAATCGATGTTTTATGAGTCTTTGTGTGTACAGTGGTGTTAGTCGGGACTGTTGCCATTACACCAGCAAGTCCAGTGAAAAAGGGGCGGGTGGGGGTGCCTAAATGACAAGCGTTTATAACTTAAAAGGTCCAACGAACAGAATAAAAAGGAAGACATCAAAACACAAGCCACAGTAATACACAACACTGGGAAGAGGATAAGAGACACAGCGAGTTAGGGGATGACGGAAAGACGGAAAGAAATGGGGGGGGGGCGCAGAAAAGAGAATGGTTTCAAGGAAGGAGGAGGGCAGGAAAGAGAAGAGTTAATTATGCATTCCAAACCTGGTCGATGTAGTCCTCCGGGAATCGCCTACGTACCTCTGGATCTGTAAATAATTGACAGATAATATTAATTGGCTTTGGATTAGTGAGCAGGCCGAGCAGAGCACATTAATATTTGATCAGAGGATGATAGGGACCCTGGCAGGGGATCGGGGGTGGGGTGGCGTTTCGAAGGGTAAGGGGGGTGGCAGCTGAGGCTGATTAGGGGCCGGGGCAGGAGGCGTTAGGGCCACCCCCGTAACCCATGTAGTCGCCTCCTCTTCCTCCAGCACCCTGCTCCTGGCAGGAGAGTGGAAAAGAGGAGAGGGGTGTGGTGCCTACATTATCAGCTAAGTCCTAGTGCCAACAAGCTGAATGCCGGACGTCCTATCAGATATAACACACACACAATCTTAAAAAAATACCTGACAGTATGTTGATCATATATTTCTGGGGTTCTATACCTCATAGCTGTAAATATGTGTACATTATATATATATTTCCCTTTAAATCAAGGTCATTGTCTCAGTTTAAAGCCCCAGTAAAATTCTTATTATTTTTTTTATATATATATATAACAGCACAGACTAACAGAAACATCTGCAAATTACCAGTCATTCACGGTATACAACAGTATATACGCTTCATGCTCCACTCACTGTGTCGTGGGCCCGCTGTAAGTTTTACTGATTGCATCTGAATTTCACAGAGCACCAACTTTCACTCTCTGCTCATCATATTCCTTAACTCTACCCTGCCAAGAAATCAGCCATTGGCACAACGTGGAGGAGGAGAAAGAAGAAGAAGGGGAAAGAAAAAAAAAAACTGAATTGCAAATGAGACAGTCTGTCATTGTCTTTGTTTATCTGTCAGCGTCGTGACCACTGATAACACTCAGGCAGTATTCATTACCACTCCGTATGCTGCCTGCCTCGCTGTCGCAGCAACCGGCAACCAACCACAGCAGCTTCCAGACTCACTGCCTACGTAGCTGAGTGCGTCTGCACACACGCTGTACCAAACACACACACACACACACACACACACACACAGATCCATCCAAATGTAAAGCAGGCATACATTACATGCAGTTTTACATAGGAAACCAACTTATACCGAGCATCTAGGACATTTACATCTTGGATGGGCCAAAAGGCTCCAGACGGGCCTAATGCTCCAAAACACACCCGCCAAGTCAGCGTGTGAATCCTTCCTGGTGACAGAAACGAAGTAGAGAGGAAGAGATAGAGACAGAGAGAGTACACAGGTGACGGAAGTGTGAGGCGTGTTGAAAGAGAGCTGCTGACTGGTCCCACGCTGCAGTGAGAAGCAGCCATGAAAAATTCATCCCCCGGTGAGAGGAGGACAGAGAAACAGAGGTATTGAGAGAGACCCCCTTCTGCTCCTGCAAAATCGCACACCCGCTGTACCCTCTGGAGTTGACACACTACGAAGATGTGTTGAACACACACACACACACACACACACACACACACACGCAGACTGTGCACCGCTGTAACCATCTGGACCAACTGCCAATTGTAACTGAAGTCTTAAGTAACTACTTTTAAAAATGTAGGGTGGTTTGACCCTTGAAAACTGATTTTTTGGGGGGGCTTTAGAGAACCCTATCCATGTAAATGCATGTACAGTCGCAGTCCAAAGAACTAATTGCAGAAGTTCCACACAATGAAACATTCCTAACTACAGTAGCAACACAATAGTTGGATAATAAGCAAGGGGTGTTTATTTGTGCATTTAATTAAAGGACATTCAACATATCTAAAGTTTACGTAGTGGTTGCAGAGTGTAATCCAGATTCAGGCGAGAAGTTTTACCCAATTAAAAAACTTTTTTTAAATCAATTTGAACACACAATCCTGTGCACCCCCATCTGCTTACATTTTTTATGTACCACTATTAGTCTCTGAAACGTTCTTCTCACTTGTCTGTATATTATTCACGTTTTATATATATATATATATATACATGTGTGTGTGTGTGTGTGTGTGTGTGTGTGTGTCACACACACACATACACACAAACATATATAGTTAACGTGAATAATATACAGACAAGTGTGTGTGCGTGCGTGCATAAAATGAACATAACATAAATTTCATTATATCGCAATAGAAAAGACAAACCATATAAAAAAAATACTGTATAAATCTAATATTATAATACAGAATACATTTTACATTCATATTATTGGAAGGTAGGTAGTTAGTTAGTTATCAGGGAAATTCAGTTTCTAGTAGCAGTACACCTACAAAAAACATAAGATGCATAAAAATAGCAGCCTTCACATAGAAACACTGTGTAATAAAAATAATGGTGGGATAATAATGAAATAATTATTGTACAGGTTAATACACTAAATATTCCCTCTTCACCTTATCCTAGGCACTAGAACATAATCCAATATAATGTCATCAGGTGTCCCTGACACAGTCATCCTGGGACAACAAAAAGCCAAGTCTCCTTTTGCACCCAAAATGAACAACGAGTACACTTGCCTGTAACCCACACAACATACAGACAACACAGAACCTCACTGAGCCTCTGGCAAAGTCATGTGGCTTTCAAACCACAGATCCTTTCAAAGGCGGCTTTAGGCCCGAGGCTTGCAAAGCCCTTATCAAAGCTTGTTCTCTTGAAATTCTCAGTGCAGAGACCACAACAAGATACTCGGCACACAGACACAACCCTTTCTGTGAAATCTGGGGGACGCCTAGCTCTACTGTAGAACATGTTTTTAATGACAGTGCGAGACTAAAGCAGAACGGGGATGCCATGATAAGAAACTTACAGCTGTGGTGTGTGAGCCATGAATTAAAAAAAAGGCCGTTTTGAGCCCCAGCTTTGAGACAGAAGCCAAATAATCTTGTTGCCTGATTTCATGGGAGTTTAGAGCAGTTCTTTTTGATCCACCAAGCCCTTTTACCATGGGTGGGGCTATACAACTTAATCCACTGCCCGGACCCCCTTATCTTTTTCTGGCTAAGAGGATGTGAACATGTTGAGGAGGAAAAAGTACAAAGGAGCACTGCTGAGCATAAAGAAGGGAAAAGGAAGGAAAAGTACAAGTGATGAAGAAACTTGGAAGAGAGAATAATGGGCGGTGTAGTGTGTGTGTGAGAGAGAGAGAAGAAAAGGAGGAATGAAAGAAGCTATGTATTTAAAGACAGCAATTTGAGACTTCAGGGGTCCAGTGAGGCAGTAAAAGGTTAAACAGAACACCTACGTATGTCAGCAAAAACAGACAGACATGAAACTGAAAGCTGGGACTGACGTCTCTTTAGAACAGAACACTGCCAAATAGACTGTAAATGCTCCGTGCTGCCGCTGGGTCTTCAATCAATGTAAAAATAGTGAGGAGGGGCATCTGACTCAGTGTTTCCTTCCCTAAGAAACTTGCCCCAGGCCAAGAAGTGGTGCTGTGAACTTCCCAATTTGAATGTTTTGAAGAACGGGGACTTGATTGGCTGTCCATAGTTACACAATTACAATAATTGTAATTACAGCTGAAATATGATGTTCACACTGATGTTCAAAAAGACAAGGAAGAACAGATCTTCTGTCGGAAATTCTTCTGCACCAAAGCATTGAGACAAGTCCAAGTTGCCTAATTATCTGTGCTTTGTGTATATGTAGCAATTATTTCAGATTGGCACACATTTATTGTGGTAAAATGAAACTTCTGAACAGAGACATTCCACAAATGTCAAACCACACTTAAAGTAGCTCTAATCAACCCTTAATCTCATGTACACATAGATGTATTTATCCTGTTCAATATAAATGGAAAAAGAACTCAACACTCCACAATTTGTAAAGTTTGTCTTGGGGAAAAACCACGGGAAAATATAGGACATGTGGGATGTTTCTTTGTTCATCCATGAGGCAGTTGGACTGAGCGACTGCCCACGTTCACCCCACAAATTCAACAGAGAGCCAGTGGCCTCGCTCTCGCAGAGTTAACGATGGTCCTTCACGTCTCTGGTGGTTCTAGTGCAGGCAGGGCCTGTGTAACCACAACCTTGGCTCTGCAAACGCTACAGATAAAGTGTTGTAGCATTGTAATTCTTTATTTTCTTCCCGTTCTAATCTTAATTGTTGTTTATAGATAGGACTGTGACACAAGAACTTGGCACATGCGTATTTTCCTTCCATCAAAAGTTTGATCATACCATTTCTATCCAAACAGGATGAATACAAATCATGTGACTAGCGTCTACAGCTTGGGAAAATATTACAAGCAGATTTGAGATTGCAGCAAAAAATTGGATGAGCAACCTAAAGCCATATAGTTTTAGCAGGCTCCTTGGACTACATGAAGACCGTAACAAGAGGCAAAGGGGTCCTGCAAAAAACGAATTCCTCCTTGGCCTCTTTGAATCACGAGCCCAGCTAACATGGGGGGAGTGGCTCTGGATGAGCTAAGCTCAATAGCTACGCACCTAAACAACAAAACAGGCTATTATTCGTCAAGAGCAAAGTAAAACTTCCTGCGTGAGATGAGTGCTTCCTCTGGGTTGTGTTTTGCTGGAGGAGAGGGCGGGGGTCGGCTCAGCACTGAGGGGTCTCCAGGGAGCTCGTTCAGACCTGCTGCGGCCCGTGCCCCTCCTGACTCCCCACCGCCACCGAGCGACAGTTGCCAGGCGACAGGTCTAAAGGAGGTGCAGCAGCTGGCATAGCCCAGAGTGTGTGGGGGTGGTGGTGGAGAGGTGGAGGTTAGGCGGAGAGACGGGCCTTCTGTAGTCTCAGTCGCAGCATCCAACGTTGGAGGCTTGAGCAGAGAGAAACCCAGACGAGAGGCCGGGCCCAGCAGGAGAAGACAAACGCAGGCTGCCGCCACCAGCAGCGCTCCCTGCCATCAGGACTGCAGCCTGGTTCCCTGGAGAGGGGACAGGGGTCTGGGCGGGAGAGAGAAGCAGCACCCCTCGCCTCACCCTGTCATTATGACACCATATACATCTGTGCCGCACAAAGCAGGGCGGAGGTGATGCTGGCAGAGAGGAGGCGGACATAGGGGGGTGTTACGTGGAGAAACAAGGGACCTGGTAGCAGCTCACCTCCTGTTCTCCAGCCCTCTCACAGTCTGCTGCCGCCATGCAGCATGGGACCGCAAGTGAAAACAGACAAACATCACAAATAGAATGAGCGACAGGCTAAGCGAACAAATGTGGCGGCAGAAGGGGCGAGTCCCGCAGACCAGATCCAGACGCTGCTGATCTCCTCCTCAGCTGATGTCATGGGCGTCGCTTCCCAAGTGCCTTTAACAATGTCGGAGATTTTTATGGAGCTGCATGGTCCAGCGGCATCGGTTTGGGGGAAAGAGAAAATCGTCAGGCGCGTGGGATGGTTTGTTCACATTATATGGAAACATGAGGATTTACACTCAGAGGTCGCGGCTTTCCAGTGAATGTTTAGCCAAGAGCATATGACGCACACTTCTGAGCGATTTACACTGGGGAAAAAACAGCCGAGCAAAGGCCCTAAACACAGTTGGGTGCTGGGAAACCACTTTAATGTCCATTTAAGCATCACATTATACATGATATTAGTGATATTAACTTTGTTTTGTTGAAACAAACCTGAAAAAACTGCAATTTTGCATGTTAAAATTATAAAAAGGTCAATAAAAGAAGAGGGGAAAAAAGGGAAAAATGGATCTGGATAGTTCATCAAGTTCAAGCACTGAATATGAGCAGTCATCTACAAGAACAAGAACTACTTTTGCACTTTACTCAAGCTCAATTGTTAAAATCTTGAACATATAATGGTCAGCCATGAATTTCAAATACAATGTACAAGTACCTGGGAGCTGAGGAATCACAAAGCAGGTGTCACCTTTCATATTCGACTTTTTGGAGGGATTAAACATCCTTTATTACCTTTGTCACATCTCACAGTACATTGCATCAGTGAGTTTTCTTTCTATGTTACTTTATCCCCATAACTAGTGGTAGGAGCTATGAACAAGTGTGACATGTATGTAGTACTTGTCATGCCTTACTACTGGTTCTTACTACTAGTTCAATATAAAGTTATTACAAAATCTAAACAAGCAGTTTGAAAACTTGCCATGTGACACAGGACACAGAAAACTAGTCCACTAGTCCACAATTCTGTGACTATTAGAATTCAGACAACTATTGCACCAAATATTTAAATGTATAATGGCCATCAAAACTGTACAACACTTCAAATACTGTGTATATGATATACCAATATATGCAATTAAAATGACCAAGATTGTTATATCACACTATGTCCCTGGTTTAAAAGCTACATGAGTGCTGTTAAATTTAACATGTGATAGCCATTATTAAGAGTAATATTAAGGTTAAGTATTAAGGTTATAATAATAAATTGCTTTGAATTCCATTGTAATTAGTAAATATATTACATCGCGAGAGGAAACCATGTTTTAAATGTCTGCAAAACCTTTGGTTTTAAATACATTTATTTTATCTGAGAACCAGTCTTAAATATTAGGACAAATATTACATATTTTTTTAGCATTTTGATTTCATTTTCCAGAGAACCGCCCTCATGATCTTTATGACAGACATGATCACATACACAGACATATAGTGAGTGAATAGTGATTTCTATTAATTCTACTACTATCAATCAATGAAGACTAGCAATTATGCCTTTGCATTACACTTTGTTCACTAGGTAATTTCTGTAATGCATACCATAATAACACTTCCTTGATCCTCTAACAAAGGCATTATTATGGTAAAAGTGCGCTGCATTGATACACTTTAGTGTGCATTACAGTGCATATAAAAAGGTGTGCATAATGGCAGGATTTTTTTGACCACACAATCACAATAAATCATTTCAAAATGATCTGTTTGCGATGTTATCTCTAACCTGCACAATTCAATTCTTGTTGTTATTTTAATTGAATAATAAGTATAATGTGTCCACATCCTTAATCTAGTAGGATTTTCCTGACATTGCCTCCGTTGCCTGATATAGACATGGTTCATAGAAAGCTTGAAAGCATTAAAGGGATCACCTTGTAATCGATCAGTGGAACAGTATAAAATCTACAGCATTGGATATACTGTGGACTAAAGTAAAGACAGTTTTCAAAAAGACTGCAAATGTTGCCAAGGACTGGATGTCCCACCAAAAAAAAGACAAGATGAAAACTGGTCAAAGACACATACAGCAACCCTGAAGGAGGTGCAGGAATCCCCAGCAAGTACTGGTTATGAAAAGATGTGACTATGACTCTGGACTAAGGGTTTGCTTAATGTCCAAAAAAAATCCAGACCAGGCTAAAACTTGAAAATAAAGTCCCCATGTGTGGACTGATGAGACCAAAGACTACATTTTTGGCCACAATTCCAAAAGGTACCTTTGGCTCAGAAACAAAACTTTGCATCACCAAGAGAACACTGTGTATTCGGACGAAACTGCCATTTTAACAGGGTTAAAGAGGCTTAATGGTGTTAAACAAGGTTACACTTTGTACATACACACTGCATTTTCACAAAATTGTTACTGATCACCCTGGTGTTGCCAGAGTAACATTTTCAAGCTCTTTCTGAGCAACTTTCATAAGATTGAATGACTGCAAGTTACTTTTCTAAAGTGAAGTGATTGTCACATGTGATACACAGCATTTAGACATAAGGCTTCCATTTTCTCCCTTTGTGAATAAAACTGGCTGCAGTCCTGAGCACAATGTCTTTATAGCCTGTGAGCCTGGCAGGAAATGTGATTGGTCACGTTTGTCTACAACAAAAAGATTTGATTGATGATTTAATCAAACATAGCCCATGTGCACACAATGCACATTGTTCCAACTTACTGGATACATTAATAAAGGGTCAATATGATTGGACATTGTATGTAATAGTTTCAGTATTGTTCTGCACTTGCATTTCACATTATAATATATAGTGTGAATCACTGCATAGTGTATATGAATAGCAGCAGGTCCTCGTCGCATCAGAAAAACAAATCACCTCTGTCAAATGAATGAATGAACATTTCAGCACTGAACACACCCACAAAAAAAATGCTATGGATCATCAAAAACGGTGTAGTGGATGGGGTGTGCAGTGCTCATCCTGCCTACAACAAACAGACGAGGGCGTGCAGGCCTGTATGTTTCTACAGGCCCCCGTCAGTGTGTACTTGTGTGTATGAGGGACACATAGAGGGTTTGGCAGTGCCAGCCACAAACCCAGCAGCTTTGCATACCTCGCTAACAGGATATTACACAATCCTGCATCAGGGGATTAGCCAACAAGAGAGTTTTAACTCACAAGGCTGCTTTTGCTCAAGATCCGATCAAATCAAATCACACACGGACAGACACACACTACTGCTCAAAGTGAGTTTGCTCAATTAAACAAGGGGATCCTCTCAGCATGTCTGCATCAGTATCTAACTCAGCATATGGTCCCATACTCTGCAGCATCCAGTCAGCAGCAGCTGTTCTGCCTGTGACATTAAAGCCCCGTGTAGGATGAACACTGAGCTACGCTCTCTGCCTCACACATCATTAATGCACTGCAAATAAAAGGAGACATCAATTAATTCACTAAGTGAAGAGACTCCAGCCACCGTCTACTGTACTACAAAAGAGAAAAGGGAGGAAAGAAAAAAAGAAAGAAAAAAAAAAAAAGATGGAAGCCACTGATCTCATTTAAAGTTAAAACAGCCTTGAGGTTGAATGTTAACTGTGAGCAAAAAGCTGGACAGAGAGGAGAAGGGGGAAATGAGAGGGTGCAACTGCAATTAAAAACGAAGGAAATTAAAATACAGGAATAATGAGAAAGGAGCAGGAGCAAGATGGACCTGCCAATCATTCCACCAGGTTCTTTCCTTTATTCCCACACAAAGACTACCAAGAGAAGAATTCAACTACATTTAAAAATATAATCTACGAATTGCTAAAAAGTATTCTGAGCTACTGATGAAGTAACAGGACAGCTCGTATCGTGACTGTCTCTGAGTGAGCCATAATAATGACAGGACGCAAATTGAAAGAAGCTGTTCTGAGACCTGATATAGCAACGGGATCCCTGGGGGGGAGCAGGAGTCAGCACCTATCTGCAGGGAGCACAAAGTGAGAATTGGAGCTGACACTCACCTCCAGACTCAACCCGCTGCATTGCTAATGCCGACCCAAGTGCCCCACACACCCACATATCCTAAATGCACTGCTACACACTCTCAGACCAGGCACTTTTAATCACCCTCCTTCACCATACACAGGAAACCATTATGAAAGAAGCCTTGCAAACCTGCAGACTAAAGCCCACTGAAAGGATATTAAAAAAAGATGAAATTAAGTTAACTGTGGAGGCAGCTTGTGCCATTAGAGTCCGAGTCCGGAGCAACAAATGGGGGGCTGGCGGGGGTGAGCTTGGGGGAAGAAGAACAAGAAGAAAAAAAAAAAACACAGACAGCCATCAATAGCAGAATGTGCATTTTTAAAAAGTATCACACTGCACTGAGACTTCCCCTGGCTTTTTGATCTGCCTGCATTTAATTGTGCTCCGTGTGAGAGTACAAACAGCCGGCCTTGGTCTGCCGTTAATGGGGACTCTGCTGGAGCCCTCGGAGGGGGCGGAAGGGAGGGGTGCACTCACAGGAGACGGGTCTCCCAGGACCTGCACTGCTGTAATTAAGAGAAGAAACCTAGACCAAGGGGAGAGGGTTGGAAAAACACAGGCACGCGCACACACGAACACACACACACACATAAAAGGCACGACTGGAACGAGCACACTCCTTTCCGAAGCACACATGGGTACAGGGATACAGCACACAAATGCAGGCCAAGCGGCAGCATGACATTTCATTACTGGTCCAGCGTGCACACTGGCTGCAGAATGATCAAGCAGAACAAGCAGGAGAGCCGGCAGCACGCAGGAAGGCGCTGTTATCTCCTAAACGCTCGTCCAGCCCGCGTCCGGGGGGAGCACAAAAAAAAAAAAAACACACAATCCTGTCTTAACAAATCAATCCTTTGTAAAACTGACAAGGAGAAATCAATGTTTCACTGGCTACTGTGGACAGAGACCTGCTTATAAGATACGTTTCTGTTACAGATACGTGTGATGTGCCTTCGTTCACACACACACACACACACAAAAACAACCTCTAAAGAGACAGGCCCAGAAGAATCCAGAATAAAAAGGTCATGTTAGTTCGCACGCCTCGTGAGAATCCGCTTTATTTTGGCTACTGCCTGCTTGTGGGCCAGCCAACAGGGGTATTCCTACACAGGGACAGCACCTGACAGCGAAAGGAATTTGTCTTTCTTCCTGTTAAAATAGTGGGGCTATTTTAAAAAGACCACGAAGGCCGCTTTCAGGCCGCCGTGACAGACTTGGGGGGATTCTTTCGTGCCAGCTCAGCAACATGATGCTACAGCCCCGGCTGCTTCTAAAAATGGGACGCTTGCTGCCCTATCCTGAACCTGCTCACAGCCACACACCCCCTGCAGACACATGCCAATGTGCTGGAGCCACCTGGCATGAGAAGCCCCAGACTCAACATTTCCCAAACTTTGTCCAGGCACACAGATCAGATGACGTGCTACAGAGATGCACAAGCATGTGCAACAACAACAAAAAAAAAAAAGCTATGTGTGAAGGGGATCTCTCTCTTTGCGTTGTCTCCCTTGGCACTCCCACGAGCACAGAGGAAAGACGAGTGGGGGGGCCTTTCAGATCTGCTACAGCTTGTCACTTGCAGGATGTCACCTGTCAGTCACAGCCCCATGAGAGAAGAGTCAAACAGAGCTCTGTCAGCCATGCCCAGCCCCCTTTAATGAAACTTCTTCTTCTACACGCTTACAAACCTGTTATTTGGCTCGGTTAAAAGCTACTTGACTCCACCGTCACCCTCTCAACTCTCCGCCTCACCTCGTGCTCTATTTACTTGCCAGTGTTTGCATGGATTAGGGCCCCTTTGTCTGACATGCTGGATAACAGGCTGCTGCGAGAGCCTGACAGGGGCCACCAGCGGAATCTCCTGCTCAGGGCAGGGCTGGCTATCAGGCTACTAGGTTTCTGGACAGAAGACATTACTCAGCACGACCAAGGCTGTAAGGCGGTAGCAATGAGAAAGTCTATAGAATAAAATGCTAAATGCAAAATTATACAAACAAAAACAACTGTTTGAAAAAGAAAAAAAAATTGGTTTAATCAACGAGAAAAAATAAAAAAAACTGAATGTAAAACAGTCTCAGTTTCCACCCAGGCTTGACGCCCATTCTCCGATTCCCTGTTTTTTTTCTGCTCGATAAAGCACTGGAGTGCAAATAGCACCATCTCCCAGCTGAAGCAGCTCAGCCTCTGCAAACAAAACAAGGCCGGATTAATCCTCAGGCCCCAAGGGCTGGAGGGGAGGGCAGTGGGTGAGGCTGTGATGTGGTGGTGGTTGTTGGGGGGTTGGTGTACTGAAAGGAGGGTAGTTGCATTAAAAACTGCATCAGTTGGTTGGGGCAACAAAAAAAAAAAAAAAAAAACAGCGAAATGGGCTGTCATCGTGCAGAACACGCTGACTGTCAGCTGTAGGCCGATGCAACGTGAAGGTCACAAACACTAGGGATCAATTTGATTGCATCAAGGCAAATTGGACAAATTGGGAGAACGCAAGCTGCGCGCTGGCCAACGCGCCATCGCTAAAATACGCAGAAGCTACATTGGCGACCTAGAAAGTGTGAGTCTTTTCTGTTGTAGATGGACAGTTTTTTTTTTTTTCAAGCTAGCCTTATATTCATTTTTAAACAAAACCCATAAGTGCTCTCAGCAGGAAATGTACACATAGACTTGTATGGTAGGCAGACGTAAATTAACTTGCTTTTGGTAACCAATCTTGGTTCCCTCCACTTTTGCGCACACACTCACAATCACACTCACACACACGTCACGTGGTGCTCTGGCCTCTACTGGCTTCTGAAATCAGTGAAGGAAAATGCAGGAACTCTTAATTAGCGTTTTACTCCTCCGCTCCTGCAGCCATCACTTCTCAGAGCGCAGCACAGTTCCACAGCTCCCCAAGGGGTCAGAGGTCATGCTGTGGACCTCATGGAGGTGGAATGTGGAACGCCGCTGTCACAGTAATCAAAGAGCTCTGGAAGTGGCTGGAAAGAGCAGACTCCAGAGAGTAAACAACCTTAAATGCTCATTAGTTGCATGCATATGGCACATCCTTTCTTAAACAGCAATTTCTCAGAGTTCATATCATTTTTAGCCATTTCTTCTCTTTTCTTGGTTTGTTCTAAGGAGAATCGGCAAGACAATGTCTTGAAAACAAAATCATTTCTTTTTCCAATATTTTATGTGCTGAAGATGAAGGCCACAATAACAAAAGAGAAGGGTCCTATCAGCACAATCATTATTATCTCTGGTGTTATTTTTTTTTTCCAACCTTTAAAAATAAAAATGCCACATCAGCAGAAACACTGTACTTTTGACTACATGGGTTCAGTAAAGCCCAGGAAACTGATTCAAATTGAAACTCTTTTTCCAGATAATAGGTTCCCCATCAACAATGCCCCTCTTCCTGAAGAGGTAAAGGAGGCCTGTACAGAAGGCCTGTGTGCCTAAAGGTGATTCAAACAGCTAGACAGACACAATGCCACTTGGAACTCATTTAACTGAAGACAAATAAATCAGCCAAAACATGTGCACATCTGATCTAAAGGAAATGCAAACTCGCATCAGAACAGCAAAGCCTGATCAATACAAATCTTCTTAAAGATGCTGTGTATAAAGCCACATGTAAAGATATAGAAAAGATCAAACGTTGAGGCTCTATTTTTAGCATGGCTTTAATTACTAAATGCATTTATGGAGCAATGGTCAGGGACCCCCCAATTATCTGATCAGAGGAAAACGTGCTTTTCACACCCTGCCAAGAAAGGGACAATAGTTGGTCCTGCATGGCGAAAATCAGGACAAGGAAGGAAGCAGCAGGTCACAGAATAGCCCTGTTTATTTTAATCTAATGTATATTTAGCCCCCACGACAGGCTGCATAATTAAGCTGCACAATATCTTAGTCAAATCAACAATTAAGTCAAGTGAGCAACAAATTACAGTTTTTCTGCTACTGAGGAAAATCGCCAAAGAGTCAAAAGTGCACACATTTTCATAATGCCACCTTTTATGAGTTAACATGGTTATTAAAAAGAGACAAAGACAAAGCAAATCACCCACAAAAAATGTGCAAGGCCAGCAGTGGGGGGAAAGGTTGAACAAGGACATATAGCTTCAGGGATCTTCAAATGGACAAGTAACATCATTATGGACACGTAATCTAGACCATGACACTGACTACATCCTGGACTTCTCCAACCCTACAACCGTAGGACTTATTATTATATCATCCCCAGCCCTGCACTGACACCATTTGCAGGCTCACTCTACCCTGGAAGGGGGTCCCTCTCTGTATCACTCCTTCCCAAAGTTTCTTCCTTTCTTTTTTTTTTTCCTCTCTCCTAGAGTTTTTTTTTGTGTGGAGAAGGGTCAAGTATGGGGGGTGTCAACTGTAGGGCCTGTCAAAGCCCATTGGGTCATTTTGGGCTATATAAGAAATAAATGTTGTTGGTGTTGTTGTTGTTGTTGTGAAGAAGGTGAAGCCCATTCAGTCACACTGACCCCGTTTTTTTAAATATGTCATTATACAGAATTTTTTATTGCATTTTGGGCCACTGAGGCCAATAAACCATGTATGCAGAATGCAGTGGATGAAACAGGGACCTTGGGAATATTTGTGAAATCATGAAAATTAGTTAAACAGCACAATTTTACAATTCAAATCTCCATTAATTTACATGAGATTTAATTTCTCCTTTTTGAAGTGAGATTATTACTTGTGCACATAGCAATGTAGCAGAGGATTATTCCCAGGAGTGAAAGGGGTAGTGTACAGAACATACTTGATGAGACATGATGCTTGACACCTAACCTATCTGTATTATGCTGAACAAACCCCCAAAGCAAGTTCATGGGTACAATCATCAAAAAAGATAAATAAAACGAATAAAACAAATTACACTACCAGTGTAAGTGCTGACAACAGACACTCCACAGTCAAACAGTACAGGCAGGGCGGCGGTTTGCTGAATAAGCATAAAACATGGCCTTGCAAAATAATACGTAATGTTGAACTACAGGGCACACCCAAGAGTTCTAATGAGGAAGTTATGAGCTTGAGACAGTCACGATAATGTTTACCTGAACCTGATGGTCCTGCATGTACCACCTCCACATACACTTCAAAACTTGCTTCGGGGCTCTCCCTGCAAAATGCACAGGACAGAAAGTTTGCAACGATTAAAAATCCAAACATATCAAAGCATTTCTATGTGAGCCCTGAGTAAAACAAAAAAAAAAAGTCATCCCATAATGATCATCACACTCGTCAGTCTTATTTACACAGCTTTCAAAAGGTACACTGTTGATCCTGGAGGTATCGAGAACTGTGAAAGCCCTGCAGTTGTTGACAAGACACACCAGGTCATGTCCTTAACACACAGAACAGCATACTGGTGACACTTGACACTGCAGCGACATCATTTGAAAACAGGGCTGACCTCGAAATATATCAGTCTCGGTGTTACGAGATGCAATACGGCCAGATCTGTCAATAAATCATAACTGGGGGACTGCTGAAAGGCAACCATGGTGATACACCGTGTATGCATGACGAAAGCAAACGTCCACGATCAAGGGTGAGCGTGTATGAAGCAACAGACCACGCCCCAGACTCCCCTAAACTAATGAACCCCACTTCCTGCTTAGACAATAGCGCTCGTCACTGGTGTTCAGGCCAGTTAAAGGCAGCGAGGCCGGTGCGAGATCAGAAATATCAAGGCTCCCGTGAAGGCCAGAGACGGAATTCGGAGCCCGAGGCAGGAACGTCGGCATTTGTTTACATGTTTCTACCTGCCCGCTAACGCTGGATAACGTCCGAATGGAGCCAACAAAACGCGAATGTGACGCCGCGCTGTTTTGTGCATTATCATTTTAGGACGCCGAGAGCAGTTTACATCAGACAGACGTGTAAATTGTCCAAACGTAACACCCGGTTTCAACAAGTCCAGGCCTCGTAGTGTCACCGGTTTCCGTCTCGCGAAGCTAGAGCAATCTACGCCGTCTCAGGAAACAACGGAACAAATGGCGCTTACTTGATACGAGACCCCATTTTCACTTGTCACAAAATCCAAGTTTATCGCTGTCAGAATGGGCCGTGCAGACGTTTTCCCGCTGCTATTTTCCTGACAGCCCCAGTCAGAGAGTCCGGGGAAACGCCATGGTCTCCACGCGCAGATCACGGTACCGCTGGCGCGGGGGGTTGTGGGAGTTGTAGTTCTTCTCAGATTCACGGGTCTTGCGAACGAGTCTTTAAAAAAATACAAATACCACGAGGCTAAGAAACTGCGACGCAACAGTCGCATGACGCGGTCTGCAGACGTGACACCGCCAAACTAGAGCAGTGGAGCAACTTCTGTCACAGTGGACTGCCATGTGAAAATAAATTAAATACAAATGTGCGTCCAGTTTGGTTTCGACGTAATCCGTTTAATTAGTTTAATAATTTGCACATTTCTTGACCAAACGGACTGCAATAAGGATTGGCCATTACAATTATACATTTAAAATAAAGAGAAAGTTTGATTTTCATTGTTTATTTTCTCCCATTTCAGTTTGTTTCCCCCCGGCTGTCCTGAATGTCGGAATGTGACTTTGTGTGACAGAGGGACAGGTATTAATCGTCTGAGTCCATTCAAAATGACATATTCTCTGTTTTAATTAAAGCCTGTCCACCCCAAAAGACATTAGATACATTCACTCTGATGATCCTTCGGCTTTGTGTGGGTATTCCCTTTTGGTCGTTTACCCGAATTAAATGAAACCTCGCGGGAAATTCAACTGTGAAATGAAAATGAAGTCTCCGTCTGGCCAGAAGAGTGTAACCCATATCTAGCATGCGATATGTGGTGCATGTTTTGGGTACCAGTGCGTGTCAGCTGCAGATTTCACCAGGGAGGTGTGTAACACATCGTGATATAATAACAGCTGCTCTGTAAGCCTCGACCAGAGAAGAGAGGGATTCGTTTCACCCCGATCCGCAGTACAAACAAAATGACGTAGAGTAAACAGTTTTATTCTAGCACTAAACGATGTGCCTGGATTAACCTCATTCTGAACCCCGGCGTGGGAGAAAGTGCTTCGAAAACCGATCTCAGCGTCTTAATGATAGATGAGCGGCTGCATAAATTAACCCGCAGCTCTCTGCGGCAACGGTAAGCTGCTTCGTTTGAAGAAAAGCCTCGAAAGGAGTTGCTGCATAAATAAAACTTTTTTTTTTTTTTAATGAAGAGGAAGTCTCAGATTGACCATCGCTTCGCAACAACCAACCCCCCCCCCCCCCCCCCCATCCTGTCAAATCGGAGGCGTTCTCTCTCTCTCTCTCTCTCTCTCTCTCGCTCCCCCAAACGCGCAGACGCAGCAGGGAGGAGTCGCCGCACGAGTTTACGCAACATTTTATCGGCGCGACGTCGACGTCGTTTCGGAGCTTGCGGGCGTGTTCGTCAGCTTTTCGGCAGTCGTTTGTACACCAGTTACAGTGTCTTGGTGGGGTTTGCCGCCATTAGGCCAAATTGATTCCGGCTGTAGTGACATCGCGTCAATGCATCCTGAACGTTGTCTAAAACGATGTAATAATAATTAAAAGAAGAAACACAGTGTCGCAATATATATATATATATCAGCATGTATTCGGAAGCGGGGTCTTCAGATTGGCCATGAGTACTTTCCCAAACGGAGATCAGAGGGAAAAGATAAAAAAAAAAAAGAAAAGAAAAGAGAAGAAAAAAGGAAGCAACAGAAGGGATGGATCCCGAAGTCAGTCTTATCGCAGCGCTGAACCTGAGAAGGAGGGGAGAAACCGCGTCCTTAGTCGAGCGGCATCATTTACCAAAAAAAAAAAAAAAAAAAAAAGCCCCGTCAATAATGAGATTTACACCGATTTAACTTTTTTAACCGAGTCGCACAATCTCGTATTTCATGCACGCGAAGGGGTCTCCAGTGCGCCGCATGTTTAATGCATGAGCTAACATTATTCCACACAGAGGACGGAGATGATAAATATGCATTTATTCAATTAAGGGTATTACATGAGGTTTTTTTATTATTTGCATACGGTTATTTTTTTCGGTGTAAGTCCTGTCCTGTTTACGCGACGCAGAGTATTTTCCATGCTGCTCATCTGATTAGATTGAAGGAAATAAAAAAAAAGAAAACGTTTCGTATTTCTAGCAAATAATTAATTCCATTGCATGTTGTGCTCTTTAAGCCCCCGTAATAAACCCTATAACCAAATATCATAATTACAAATGAATTGCAAAATAAAAAAAAATCAGTTCCTGAATCACGGAATGACTGTTCTCTGCCTTACATGGTACATCCGGGTTCTTTCCTTTAATTGAAAGGACACTTGGTGAACTTCTCTGCTTGTGAATGGCGACACTCCCCCTCACCAAAAACGTCACTTTCAATTATTTCAAGTTATTATAGACAAAAAGTGTCTCTAGCTCTTCCAAAATTGTGCAGTTCCATGTTGCACTGAGGCAGAAATTGAATTGTTGCTAAATATTTGAAAGTGGTGAAAACTGAAAAAGGCATGTTGATGATTATAACTCAACGACCTTAGTGGAGGATGTATGTGACGAAATCACTTTTTCCAGCTTTGGATCCTGGTAGGATGCCCACTGCGGTCCGTTTAATCGGATTCCTCTAAACTGACGGTCATGGCGGTCAAATGACGAAAAGCGACGTTTTATTCCCCCTGACTTCCCCCTTTTTTGAAAATCTATTTAATAGGCAGGCTTGACGTCTACTGTAATTAGCGCCATTGTAAAGGTATCGCAGCCAGAACCGTCCAGGCCACTCTGGGATCGTCCCTTGTCACGTGGTTTTCCACGTCGTCCACGCACCCCTGAGCGAAATCGCTTCTGACGCGACATAATCAATCACAACGACCCCCTCGTAAAAAGGACCCACGCCGGGGTTCTAACGAGCAACCGGGTCCGGGGGAAGCAGAATGCAGAACTGCGCGACGATCGTCGATTTACTTGCCTGGTTTTCATTTTTATTTTCTTTAACTGGAACTCGCGTGCGGACATATTTTTTAATGTCAACAGAATCCAATACATGACGAAGGTCGAGATTTAGCGCCAGTTTCGCTAATTCCGCCGTCCACTGGAACACGTACAATTATTATCCTGAAGAAAAATGCGCCACACCGGCCCGCAATGTATTTACACTCGTCATCATCTGAATAGCTACACAACTACAATAATATTATTAATACCAATACTAATGCCGCTGATAAATGACTTGTTGGAGTTGGAGCTGTTAGTTGCGAATGAATAACGCTTAAATACAAGGGTCTGTTTTCTGGCGGGAAAATCCGCTCGAGGTCGACGTTGGTTTTAAGCAGTCATGAAGTTAATACCCCACTTCCCATTGAGATCACAGATCTAATTAAGACCTTTTTCCGTTTTTTTTTTTTTAACATGGATCGGGCCTGCACGGGGTAAAAAAAAATGAGCCGATGGCACCGAGACAGTGAGACGGGGCAATTATCCCAACCCCACCCCTCCTCCTCCTCTTTCTCCTCCTCTTTTACAGGAAAGTACAATAAACTATTCTTCGGTCAAATCCTTCATTTCAGGGACGTTGGATGGGTTTTTTTTCTTATTGGCTCAAAACTTGATTCACCTTCAAACCGCGGGCTGAACTGCCATTTAACGAATGATGAAGGAAGAACGTGAATAAACGTGGGATGGGGGTGGGGGTGCAGATGTGGCGAGAGTGCGCAAATCCACGAAAACTCTGGCGGCACAAATTTGTCAGCAACAACAATAGTAATAATAAGAAATAATATTGTTCGACGCGTCACGTTAAAGGTCGTTGTTTTTTTTTTGTTAAAGGTCGTGCTATGTCGAGTGAGACCCCAACACCCCAAATAAACGCATTACACCCCGCGGGACCGGTGTGATGGCGCAGCACGACACAGACGCGTCCGTCCAGCGCGAGAACTGGACTGGAGGACAGTCCCTTTAACTCCTCTATTAACTATTCATAACGACCGATGGCTTCCGTTGTTACTACAACAATTTCGAACACGGTCAGTGAGTTGCTGATTAAAATGTGCGTCAGTAACAGGCCTCCAGAGCGTCTCCTCCGTGCGTCAGCGTGTGCCGGATTCCCTGCTTTTAATCCGGACCGAGCCAATCGTCCGAAATTGGCAAAGGCCCGGCGCGGTTCCCCCCATTGTGCGTTCTGACAGATGAGGAGGTATGGCGGGATGGAGGGAGGGATGGAGGGGAGAGGGGCGCGCCGCGCGCTCAATAGCCGTTAATTACGCGGATTAATCACAGGGCAGCGCGCGCCGGCGCGGGCGTCCCGGGCCCCCCGCGGCCGGAGGCGTTGTCGCTCTTTGTCGGAAGTTTAGTCACGGCTGTTGGGACGGAGCTGGTGCCGCATTGTGAGCCGAACCCGGGACCAGATGGCGCGGGAGGGGGGTGACGTCGCCAAAAAGGTGAGGAGGGTGACGCGCGGGCGGCGGCGGCGGCGGCGGGTCCGCTCACCTGTCACGCTGTTGTCACTTGTCACGTGGCACCGGCTCTCCGCACATGCGTCCTTCCGGAGGACGACGTGGGTGACGTCGCGCACCTCTAACCCTGAACCTCAACCTGACCCTCATCCATCACATCGGGCGTGTTTAATAAGGCTTCATTCGTTCACAATTTCGATAAAGAATAACCATTTCATTCCAAGACATCACATCGCGGAGTCACTGACTTCGAAGGGTACATTTTATTTTGTTTTAGGTACATTAATAAAATGCAAGTTGAAGGCGCAGTTTGTGCGCGAGTAGTCGGCGTAGAATTCTAAGAGAAATTGTTCTTAATTCAAACGGAGAACCGACAAAAAAAGAACAAACTACCGGACGTGTATTCTGTGGATTCTGTAAAATAAGGGTGCATTTATCTATTATAAATGCAAAGCTTCAAATCTCAAATTAAGCACTTAAAAATGTACATATTTACCGATTACGATTTTTTCATTAGGTTCTGAATATTGAAATGTTTTTTTTTTTTTTACCTAGTTGAACGAAGGTTAGAATAAAAGAACAGGGCCGACGCTCGGCGTCCGAGGTCCGCTTTAAATCGCTGCGTGACGTCGCCCCGACCAATGAGCGCGCGCGGAGGCGCCGTGACGCGCGGCTCCCCGTAGAAAAGGCGCGGAATGGAGCGCGGCTCGGTACTGGGGAGGTGGGAGTGAAGGGGCTTCGGAGGCCGCCGCGGGGAGCAGAGAGCCGGTCGCAGCCCACAGCGCGCGTTTCCACCCGGGCCCGTCGGGCAGAGACGAGCGGGGAGACACCCGGATGTACCGACTTTTTTTTTTTTCTCTCTCTCTCTCTCTCTCTTCTTTTCTTGCATCAGCATCAGCGCTCCGGCGCAGATCGTCAGTCGCGCATCGTCGTGGAGCAACTTCAGATCAGGACCGTCTCCGTGGGAATATTTTTTTTTGCGTGTGATCGGACGTGTGGTTGGCGTCATGACGGCGTTATAAGCTCCTAATGAAGCTCCGCGCGGCGGCAGATTAGGAGAGAAACTCTGGGATCCTTGTTTGTCGGTAACCCGCTTCGCTACTTTAACGCAAAAAAAAAGAAAAAAAAAGTTGTATTGCGCGGCGCGGGCCGCGTGACGGGAAAAGTTCTGAGCTTGTGACCCTGCTGTGATTTCAGGTCCGGCCCCGGTGTCGCCGCAGAACGGAACTCGGCCTCGGTGCATGGGCTGCGGGCGGATGGAGCTCTTGGCTTTCAGGGCTGAGGAGAACACGGCGATGCTCTTCCACGGCCTCCCGGGAGGCAAGATGCAGGGCATCATCGACGACATGGACCGCCGCGCGAAGGGCGACTCCGCCGCCATCAGCTCCGCCATCGACATGGGCGAGACTGAGACGGTGCGTAGGACGGGACCTGAGACGCGCCGTGGCCTGCAGGCCCTGTTCCGCCAAGTTCTCGTCAGGAATGCGCGAGGGTTTCTACAATTTCTGCCATTTCGTTTATTTGCAGTTCAGTCGAATCAAGTGCTGGCAGATAAACGCATGCAGGAAATTAATATATAATACGTTATATAATATATGTTTTAGTCACAGACGTTTAACAAAATGAAAAGTACAAACTGGAACTGTAAACAAGGTCATATTCGCTAAACATTTTTTTTCAAACAGACCATAATATATATTAAATATTAGCTTTATATATTGGTTTATTGGAACAGTAAACAAAGCCATTTTCGTTCAAAATGATTTAAACAGACCAAAATATATTTATATATAAATATAAATATTAAAAATATATTGGCCTTATATATATTGCTTTTCTGTAACATTAAACAAGGCCATATGTTATTTTACAATATTTTAATTGATGTTTTTCTATTATTTCTGAAGCGCTCGAGTGTTATTATTTAGTTCATATATTTAAATGAGCAATATTGCCGGTTCAGTATTTCAACATAGTGGATGTTTTATTAGCACAATATAAGAAACTCTTGTCGTCGGTCTGAGTATTGATTGCGTTATGCTATAATTGTCTAATGATAATAACGAACGGCGTGCGCGTCATCGTGAAGTGCAGATGAGCAGTGTGTGTGTGTGTGTGTGTGTACGCCCGCTCTGACTCCTGCACCCCCTGCTCCGCGCAGACCCTGACGTCCGTCGCCGGCGACCGGGTGGCCCTGTGCGCGGGCTGCGGCGGGAAGATCTCGGACCGCTACTACCTGCTGGCGGTGGACAAGCAGTGGCACATGCGCTGCCTGAAGTGCTGCGAGTGCAAGTTGAACCTGGAGTCCGAGCTGACGTGCTTCAGCAAGGACGGCAGCATCTACTGCAAGGAGGACTACTACAGGTACATACTCCCCGCGTACAAAAACCTAGCAGTCTATATATATGTATATATATATAGGCCTTATATATACATATATCTACACACGCACACGCACACACACACACATATATATATATATATATATATATATATATATATATATGTGTGTGTGTGTGTGTGTGTGTGTGTGTGTGTGTGTGTGTGTGTGTGTGTGTGTGTGTGTGTGTGTGTGTGTTGCGTGTGTGTGTGTATACATATATAGTAAAAGTGGAATATGTACAAGGCCATGTTAAAAAATAGTCCTTTATATATGTACACACACACACACACACACACACATATATATATATATATATATATATATATATACACACACACACACACACAAACACACACACACACACACACACGTGTATATATAGGCCTTATGTATATAGATTTTTTTTTATTGCACTTTTTTTTTTTATTGCACCTTTGATAAATGAAACAACACATCGGTATTTAGTCAGGTGCATTTTTTCTCAGGGTTAAACCGCCGACCTTTCGATAACCATTATTGTGAAATTGTACTGTAGCCTGAATTGGACGCGATTGTTTAAAAAGGACGAAAACATTGCAATAAATTACGCCGATTACTAGAACATTCGACAGAAACGTCGCGAAGCGCGCGAGTGGCTTTGTGGGTAATCGTCTGTGTTCTCCAAGCAGGAGATTTTCCGTGCAGAGATGCGCCCGGTGCCACCTCGGCATCTCCGCGTCCGAGATGGTGATGCGCGCCCGGGACCTGGTCTACCACCTCAACTGCTTCACCTGCGCCACCTGCAGCAAGGTGCTGACCACCGGCGACCACTTCGGCATGCGGGACAGCCTGGTCTACTGTCGCCTGCACTTCGAGACGCTCATCCAGGGCGAGTACCAGGCGCACTTCACCCACGCCGACGCGGCGGCCAAGGGGCTGCACGGCGCCGGCGCCGCCAACTCGCTGGGACTCCCCTACTACAACGGAGTAGCGACGGTGCAGAAGGGCCGTCCGAGGAAGAGGAAAAGCCCCGGACCCGGGGCCGAGCTGGCCGCGTACAACGCAGGTGAGGCGGTCGCCGGATCGTGGCGTGGAGGGCAGAGCGGGCGCCCTTACCTGCGTCCAGATGGCGGGGGGGGGGGGGGGGGGGGGTGGGGGGGGGGGGGGTGGGGGGGGGGGGGGGGGGGGGGTGACAGCCAGGGCTGGCAGCTTGTAGGTGGGGGGGTCGCCGCTGCCTTCAGACACTTTGACTTTTTTTGTTGCTGTTGCTCCTCTCTAAATACGTTTTTTTTTTTTGGTTGTAATTTTGCTCATTTTTACCTCAAATAACCCGCCACGCCTTGATAAAAAAAATCACAATATTTCCACAACGGCAAATACATATTTTTCGCATGTTGATCACAGAAAAAGCACTGAAAGTGAGAGTGTGTTTGAGGGCATTTCAGTGAAATTGAGAGTGTGTATGAGTATTTGTGGAAATTGCAGTGAAATAGAGAGTGTGTTTGTGGGAATTGTAGTGAAATCAAGACTGTTTGTGGGGAATTTCAGTGAAATGGAGAGTGTGTTTGAGGGAATTCTGGGAATTACAGTGAAATGGAGAGTGTGTCTGTGGATTTGTGGAAATTGCAGTGAAATGGGCAGTGTGTTTGTGGGAATTGTAGGACTTGCAGTGAAATGGGGAGTGATTTGTGGGAACTGCAGTGAAATGGCGAGTGTGTTTGAGGGAATTGTGGGACTTGCAGTGAAATGGAGAGTGTTTTTGTGGGAATTACAGTGAAATGGGGAGTGTGTTTGTGGGAATTGTGGGAATTGCAGTGATATGGGGAGTGTGTTTGTGGGAACTGTGGGAATTGCAGTGATATGGGGAGTGTGTTTGTGGGAGTTGCAGTGATATGGGGAGTGTGTTTGTGGGAACTGTGGGAATTGCAGTGATATGGGGAGTGTGTTTGTGGGAATTGTGGGAATTGCAGTGATATGGGGAGTGTGTTTGTGGGAATTGCAGTGATATGGGGAGTGTGTTTGTGGGAATTGCAGTGATATGGGGCGTGTGTTTGAGGGAATTGTGGGAATTGCAGTGATATGGGAGTGTGTTTGTGGGAATTGCAGTGATATGGGGAGTGTGTTGTGGGAACTGTGGGAATTGCAGTGATATGGGGAGTGTGTTTGTGGGAATTGTGGTAATTGCAGTGATATGGGGAGTGTGTTTGTGGGAATTGCAGTGATATGGGGAGTGTGTTTGTGGGAATTGCAGTGATATGGGGCGTGTGTTTGAGGGAATTGTGGGAATTGCAGTGATATGGGGAGTGTGTTTGTGGGAATTGCAGTGATATGGGGGGTGTTTGTGGGAACTGTGGGAATTGCAGTGATATGGGGAGTGTGTTTGTGGGAATTGCAGTGATATGGGGCGTGTGTTTGAGGGAATTGTGGGAATTGCAGTGATATGGGGAGTGTGTTTGTGGGAATTGCAGTGATATGGGGAGTGTGTTTGTGGGAATTGCAGTGATATGGGGCGTGTGTTTGAGGGAATTGTGGGAATTGCAGTGATATGGGGAGTGTGTTTGTGGGAATTGCAGTGATATGGGGAGTGTGTTTGTGGAACGACTGGTAGATGCTCCATCTGACAACTCATTTGTCGTTCCTCCGTGGCCCGTGTTCAGCCTGGTTCAGTAATTCAGTAATTTGTAATACAAATGCTATATATTTAACTTTTTAATGAACCACATCGACGTGCAGGTCACTGGGCTGTAATTCTCGGTCGCGGACTCGTTTTGAAACCATTGCTTCGCTGGACCCGCTGCTGGATCCTAAAATAAAGTTTAAAAAAGGGCGCATGCAGCGTGTCTGAGTAGAATACGGTGATAGGAGGAGACGCGCGGAAAGTGGCTCAGACGGAGGTCGTCGCTTCAGACGGACCCCCTCCCTCCCCCACCGTCACCTGTTGAGCCGCAGCTCCGTAAATCAGTGTCGCACCTGCGCGCGCCCGGAGGAGCGGAACAGTCCCCGGTGAGGATTTTAGTCCTCATAAATATCATCCTGAACCCTCGAAATAAATCGCGCAGTTAGACTACTCTGGAGGTATTTTTTATTGTTATCACTGTTAGAATTACAATTAACAATCACTATTGTTATTATTGTTTTATTTTTGTTTTGTTTTATACATGGTTCTCATATATTTTTAATTCAGTTTCGATGTTGTCAAACTAAAGAAATCGAAATTCGTTTGCATTTAAATGAATTTTTATTCGAATTAATTTTTACAAGCTCTTGGGCAACATAAAAAATTATTTTATACCTACATTTCCTTGACTAAAAGGGGGCAGTTGGGGTTACACCAATGAGTTTTAACTCGGCTTAGAGTATTTAAAACTTAGCCCACATTAATTCCTTTTGTTGTAAGTAGTTTCTGTTTTGTAGCTCTGTGGGACACCGGGAGAGAGAGAGAAAGAGAGAGAGAGAGGTTCATGGAGGTTCAAAGCATGCGGGTTCGATTTCTTTCTTTCTTTCTTTCTTTCTTTCTTTCTTTCTTTCTTTCGTTCTTTCTTTCTTTCTTTCTGATCTCTACTGCCACCTGAGGGCAAGCCTTGGCAAAAAATTAATAATAAATATTATTGTATTGTCACCCGAAGATATTTCCTTTTCTACAAAACAGACCCATCTGTGATCATGACCATAGGCTGAGACTGACCTGCAGAAAATATTTGTTCATCCACGATCACTCAGATAAACACACTTTTTATAGTCAGAAGAGGTGGTTCTGTAATAATTCAGTAGTTCAAGGCTCTAATGTCATTTGGACAACTTTCAGTCTCAGATTTATATTTTGTGGGTAAACCCATTTAATTTAAATTTGAATTTAAATGGGGTTTAAATAAGATCTCTCTATTACTGAAATAAAAATTTAATAATCTAAAATATTTGCATAAATTGAAGGCTCACCACTGTGTATAATTTGCTGTGCACATCATGAGACCTGTTACTCATGTCATGCTCTTCTATTTCACAGCCTTAACCTGTAATGAAAACGATGGCGATCACCTGGACCGGGATTCCCACTACAGTTCCAACCAGAAGTCCAAACGCATGAGGACCTCCTTCAAGCATCATCAGTTGAGGACCATGAAGTCGTATTTTGCCATAAACCACAACCCAGACGCCAAAGACCTGAAACAGCTGGCCCAGAAGACAGGTCTCACCAAACGGGTCCTCCAGGTGAGCCTTCCTGCCCTTCTGTGCTCCTGTGGTCACTGTTTGTCACCCCTTTCTTTGGTGTGAAAGGGCCCACCTGCACTGCTATCGCCATGAATACAAATTTTTCTGTATTTGCACAATACCCTTTGCCCATGTAGAGCATTAAATAGTATTTATTTATTTAGCAGATTTAAATTTTATCAGACTTCCTTACAATCAGTAGTGTCAGGGACTGTCCCCCCTGGAGCAACTCAGGGTTAAGTGTCTTGCTCAGGGACACAATGGTAGAAAGTGGGATTTGAACCTATGACTTTGTGTCTTTTCATAGGCAAATATGTATGTCTTTCTCTATAGAGAAAAGGGGAGAGAGAAATAAATAGAAATAGGGTCTTAGTAGCCTAGTGAGTTAGATTGTACAAATACAGACATACATTCCTGTGTGTGTGTGAGACATATTACATATTACTATATATACTATTTACTATAAATTGTTTTTACCCTCAAAAGATATTAGCTCAGTGGCCTGAGATGAGCAAGTGAAAAAAGATAACCAATCATGTCTCAAAAAACATATTTTAATCTACTGTTAGTAGACACAAAGAAAAAACAAAAATGATTATGTAGATAGGAACAGTTGACAGACTGTAAAAAACCCACAGATCTAATGAACAGAAACATCCCTCAGGTTTCCTTGAAGTTTTACGCTTTCATACTTTTTTCTCCCTTTTGACTGTCCTCAATCCCTCTGTTTCTAACTATGATTTTTGAATTCTTTTTTTGGGCACAGGTCTGGTTTCAGAACGCTCGTGCCAAATTCCGACGGAACCTCCTACGTCAGGAGAGCACTGGGGTGGACAAAGTGTCCGACGGGTCCACTCTGCCGGGCGGCTCTCCCTCAGGACCTCCATCGGAGCTGTCGAACGCCTCCATGAGCCCCTCCAGCACCCCCACAGCCCTCACAGATCTGACCAGCCCCTCCCTTCCCACCGTCAACCCAGTTCTGACGTCCGTGCCGGGGGGCATGGACCCTCACGACTCCATGAGCCCGTCTCAGACCACGCTCACCAGCCTGTTCTGATGGCAAAGCCCTGGCCGTCCTTTTCCTGCCAGAAGACTCGAGCTATTGTGGATCTGACACACAGCGGCGGCCATTGCGCCAGGATGCAGACCCCACGCATCCCTGGCACTGCCGAGCTCCAGACATGTACACCATGGCACATCAAGGAGCTGTTAAGCCTTACGGAGCGGGCTGCGCGGGACAAGCGAAGAGCCCGCTGGCCCCTGTGCTACTGTCACGTTTACAGGTCCTGATCGATCAGTCCCACGCGCGTCAACCCTCTACCTTCACACGCGAGATCCTCCAGATTTTCACGCAAATATCCGCCTGTGGGAACGGCGTGAAGCGGCTGTGTTGTTTGGGAAACTGTCGTGTGCCTTATCCGCATTGTAAACCATTAAAAACAGCGAGGGCCGAGAAGCCGGACCCTTCGCTATATGAAGGTATATTTTAAACAGGAGATTAAGGTTAAACAGGAGGGCAAGGTTTTAACGCTGGTGTTGAGCTCTGCCTTCACACTGAGACAAGGCATCCTAAGATACAGCAGTCACGGATGTAAAATATCGAGACGAAACGGACGGATGTCCCTCATGAGGTGGAACAGTTTTGCACTTACGTAATGCTAGCACTAGGCATGTCCGTCCCCCACACAAAACACCGTTTTTGTCTACAGTAGCTTAATATAAAAAAAAAATTTAATAACAAAAGAAGCATTATGGTGCTTTTTTTCAGCATTTTAGCACTGTCAAAAAAAAAAAAGACAAAACAACAGAGAAGCGCCATCCAACAATTTACCTCAGTCCGAAAGTCTTTAATGTGTAGTCGCTACGGTCCTGGCTCTTTGGTCCCAGGTTCTCTTTGTGGTTTTGGGAGAGTTCCCGTCACGAAAGATGTGATTGTTCTAACTCTTTACGTAATCCGCACACATTTAAAAGTCTCCGTCGTGAATCTAGCACAGGAACGGTCTTCAGATGTCACGCGAACTGCTCCTATGGAGGAGGGAGGTTTTTGTCGACAGTGGAACAAATCAGGGAATCGACTTGGGGAGAAAAACAGAGCGAACTGCACCGAGATTTATACGGATATCCGACCGGACACGAGTTTGAATCGGCGGGAAGGAGGAGAAGGACAGTGCTCTGCGTGGAGAGCTGCTCTAGTCTGGATTTTTTTTTTTTCTGTTGTCGTTTCTGTTTCTACAGTCGCACTGTTTGTCCTCCCGCTCCTGTACAGTTAGCTCAGTTTTATGTACCTAAGCTTTTGTTTCTGGTTAAATATAAAGAAAAAATGGTGAATACAACGTGACCTCTCCGAGTATTTCTTTGTGATACACAAACACACGTGTAACGCTGTAATGCAGAAGTGCTTACTCATTCACACCTGCCCCCATATGCACACACACACACATACACACACACACACACACACACACGGAAACGGCAAAGTGCAGAACCACGCTGCATAGCTGAGCCTCTGGCCTGACTCCTGCTGGCAGTCAGCAGAATCTCTCCCCATCTCGCTGTGCTGTTTGGCATTAAGCTCCGTTCCCCCCCCCCCCACGCCCAGCAGTATCCTCCTGCAACAGGACATAAGCTGCATTTTAACAGCAGAGGCTCCAGCCACACGGTCCTGATCAAAGCCCGGGGCCGGTCAAATTTCATTCAGAAGTCAGCGAGTGGCGGCTTTTCTGGTAGAAGGATCTGCCCGGAACGCGGATCATGTCAACATAAGAGGGAGCCATCTTAGACATGACCAAACTCGAAGCAATCGCCTAATGCTTTTCTTGAAAAATGAATTTAAAATTCAGATCTCGCCCTCAATCGTTCGAACTGTTCCCCAATTCCTAGAAAACGTGCACATAAAACCATTCTTTGGTGTGTGTTTAAGGAGCATGTGACGGTTTTACAGGTTGGCAGCTTGCCCGAAACTGCTGTTGTAAAATCTGTGTTTCGTAGCAGAGAACCTTCCCCCAGTGAGCCCGGGCAATATGTGTTCAATTTTCACATGGCACCAGCGACATTCGGCTCAGCTGAGTCGAATTAAGCAGGTCTGAAGAATGTCCTCTTAAAACTCATTGAAATAACTTTGGTGAAGTAAATACAAACCAAAGTATAAGCTGTCATAGTTTCTGTCCTCTTAAGTACCCTGTTACTACCAGTGCCATCCGGGGGCTGTGCGCATTATCAGTGGGGTGGGCTGGAAGTGGTGAACACACCCACTGGAAGTGAATGTGGGTTCTGGGGACTGTTAATCTGACCAACACAATCACACAGACACGCACAGGAACACAACAGGTATGCTGCTCAGCTCGGCCCTCTTGAGTGAGATGGAGATGTATGAGAAGTTTATTGACTGAGGTATGCTTTTAATAAAGGAAGAAAGTTGGGTATGTAGATAAAAGAGATTTTGTTGAACTGAGATCAAAACCCCTATACATACCCATATAAAATATATGTACTGTGCACACAGGGGGGGAAGTGACGCAGAACAACCTAGTATTGTTTATCACTAAAATGAATCAGCGTTGGTACATAGTATGGAACTAAAGCAGCTGCCTGCTAAATCTCAAATCTATTGGGACACATGCCTGAAATGAATTGGGTGAGATGTCTGTAGCAGCACCAGCAAGATGCCCCTGTGTTAGTCTGTATACACAGTGGACCGACATGTGTTCTCTGGATAGATGGATGGATGGATTGTGTAGATAGACCTGTGAATACTGTGCATTGTGCATTGTCCCTATCGCAGTGAGCCAGTCATGCATCTTTCTGCAATATGGATGCTTTATTTAGCTTTTATTTACATTTTACCACATTTAACAGACTTATCCAGAGCGACTAACAATTGGCAGTGACAGGGTCAGTCCCCCAGGAGACACTCAGGGTTAAGTGTCTTGCTGAGGGACACAATGGAAGTGAGTGGGGTTTGAACCTGTGACTTTATGGGAGCTGCTCCAAACGCTCTACATCTCTACATCCATTTGTACATACATTTGTGTACTTGAAAATGTATGACCCTGGAAAATAATCCTAGTCATTATACCACTCCTGGAAAGTGGACACATTTGGGAAAACAAAAATCCCATTCTGTCCAAAGAATAAGAGCTACTGTATTTGACAATGAGGTTGACTGAGCCCCAGGGGTCTGTCTTTAGAAATTGTCAAAGTCTGGTCTCGCTTCTTAACTCACCTACTGTTTATCGTGGGCCGTTAAAAAACGGAAGACTAGGACACGTCAGCCTCATAACGTGAGAGCCTCATCCTGCTTAACTGCTGTCAGCTCACTGCTCAAGCAGCCATCTAAATACCCACCCCTGCGGCACAGTAAAACTGGTGTATCATGCATCCACTGGCTCATCTATCACAGCGCGTTTTCCTCAGCGCCCATCAGCTGACGATTCCTACCCCTGCAGGGGCTTCAAGGTGAATAACTGTCTTCTGGCTGAAGCAGCACCACCCGAAGAGGGCCCTCTCGCTAAAGCACACCCTCCAAGCCCTGTCTGACTGCAAACCAGCAGCACGGGCATCATGAGCAGATCTGTCACGGGGGATCTCACCAATGCCTCCTCCTCGCCAGCTCTGCTTTCAGAAGACATCAGTGCAGAGGTGGTTAGGGGAGAATCGCTTGGCTCTAAAGTCCCACAGACACCCTCTGCTGAGGATGAGTTCTCTGGGTGTGGCACAGGAGTGTATTGGGGAGGGGGCTGTCAAGGGAAAATAGTCATCCGGACTCCCTGTCGGCTCACCAGGATGGCAGTTCATGAATACCGCAGGACATTCTTCTGTTCTGAGGCCTCAGGTGTCCTGGACATGACCATATGTTGTTTTAGAAAGGAAGGGTGGGCTGAGGGGGCATATGATGCCTAAGGGACGTACAGTACACAAAGGAATATATTATGAGCAACCAACCAGACCTTGGAATGTTGATGAACAGCTACTAAGTGTATCAGAAAGTGTGATTGAGATGAAAACCCTTGGAAGCAAACCATACCATAGAGTGACAGTCAAGTCTGGACCACTATTCTGTGATGTGGTCAGTACAATTTTTTTGGGGTCATCATGGAACACAAACTCATTTTCAGCTGTTCTGGTTACAACCATAGCATGAGATGACTCAGATTGGTCAAGGAGTTCAACATCCATTTCGTAGTTAGGCCATTATTATAGGCTCGGGAAAGTCACAGCTTGGAGAGGCACTTGGGCACGCTTTGTTTATTTTTGCACTGGCATTCCCCAATCAACACCAAAATGAATGTGGTCCCAGTCCCTGGTTTATGGGGTGGTAATGGAGATTTAGAGGATGGCATCTGTATTAGTCACAGTCTCTGGTAATTCTTTTTCAGCTTTGCCTATGTAAACAATTACGTGGGAAAAAATTAGAGTTTTAGCAGTTGTGCCAAATGTACAAAACAGCTCCAGAATCAACTGTCTTTATGGTGTGTTAATGGAAGCCTATAGCTGGTTCAAATAAAGTTTTTTTCCTCTCCATGTGGGTCTCGGAACAACTCAAAACATATCTGGAAGCACCTCCAAACCAAACACACAAAGCCTCTGCTGAAATAAAAAGAAATATATATGGTGATAATTAACAAGCAGGCTCTGTTTGGTTTGGACAGTGGTTCTGAGGGCTTTGGTCCATTAAATTGTTGAAATAGGATGGAAAGTGACACTTCCCACATCAAACTAATCTTCTGTGGTCTATTGTAACAGTATATGGGATCATGCTTTGTGTTCAGATGTATTTGATTTTGAACCACTTTTATGGTCTGCCATGTCTAAAAATACAAGTAATCTATGGTCACATACTTGAGATGTAATTAAACCTGCTCTTCACATAGCCTTACCAAAAGTCTTTTTGTGCATACATTACCGGTGAGTGGTACAAATGGCCTTAAGAAAGAAAGGATGCTCCAGCAAACAGATGTTTGTTCAATGACTTGAAATCAAGATAAAAATGCTGAAACAAAGGTTATTATTTACAACAACTGTGCATTGATTTGCAGTGACTCTTCACTCTGTGGGCACATGTGGACCCAAATATTGTAGAAGAGGTTGTCACACCAGTAAAACCTGGTGTGAAATTAATAGGAATCTGAGTTTCTATCGCTTATAATGGATCCCACTACAGAAGTACACTGTTTTTTGTTAAAATATGTCAAAGATTAAAAAAGCGCTAATTAAATGCCAAGAGAAGACTATGCTGGACTGAAGCCCATACTTTGGGCTGAGCTCATGTAGGCTCCCCTATGGCCATACTGGTCCAGATCCTGCAGTAATCTGCCAGCGCTAGGTGCTAAAACTAGCCTCCGGGGAAACCAAATGTGCAGCCCATATGTACGACTCAAGTCTGAAATAAAGGTTTGAGATGATGGTTATAACAGTGAGAATGGAGATTCTCAACACACACAGACCACCATGTGGAAGCAGTGGAGGCAATAAACTTTAACATTCAGTATTACAGCCTATTTTGTCCATTTGAATTTTCATCTGCACAATGTTTCTGCTTAGCCTCCACTCATTAGCCGCTGTCATCATAGGGTTTACACGCAGCTGCTGATTTCTTATTGTGCCGTTTACACAGAAGGAAATTGCTCAAACCGGGTTGTTAAATTCATATTTAAAATCTAAGATTATGATTATGGACACCAGTGCCCTTTTTTAGCTGAGACAAAGTGACTGTTTGTTTGTAGAGAGCCATCTTTTTTTAAAGGGTGACTATAGCAGTAATCGCCTCTGATCATAACAGACCATCAAAATGTGCCACGGACTTTCCTGTTTCAGGTTATGGGGAGTAATCCTCCAGGGCTGGCGCTTTGATCTGGAAGCAAGCCACACATTTAAGCAGACACCTACAGTCCAACTATTAGGTTTGAAGTCTGTAAGGCCTGTGCCTGGTTAATGGCTTTTTTAGAACAACATATTCCTCAGAAAAGTTCTATTCTGCCAGATGGCCTCTTGTCATCAACATTAAACAAAATACAGTACAAAACCATGTAACATGCTAGATGTGCAACATAAATATTTCAGGCAGGAGCATGCCTAAAATGCATTTTTCTGCGTTCACTATAAGGTGTTATTTTTATTCAAATAATAATAATATGAAATTCTTGCAGGTAACACTTAAGGACTGGATTTGGTACATTTTAATTCCCTAGGACCATCCCAGTCCAAAATACATTGCATTTCATGTATCACAGCATGTTCTGAAGTAAAGAATGAGCTCAATCAATTTGAAACTGTAAAATGTAAAAACATGTCTATCAATGACACAGCCAGAGTATTGGAAATGCCACATGACTTCATTCCCTCTCCAGACAGACACAGAGACCCTGAATGCAGAATGTGCCTCAGGACAGTCTGTAGAAGGTGCCCATAAGCAGTTTACAGAGTTGGGAGATGGCCCCCTGTGCGAAAGGCCACGGACGGAGTAATTAAAGCCACTGGCCCAGCTGACTGCATTAATTGAGGACTTGAGTTTAATGCATAATGAAACTGTGTTATGCAGATATGGCTGTCCAGTGGCCATTGCCCTGTCATTTAGTGCAGATTAAGATGCCCTGTCCCCAAGCCCCGAGGTTCCCTCTGACCCGGGCAGCTAATTAAACGCTCAGTTTAGGTGGACGTGTCTGGCCTTCTGCAGCCAAACATGTGTGAGGGGCCTTACAATCACTGACTTACACGACGGAATTAGAACGATAAATTGCTTTTTGACATGCAGCCAAAGGTTCTCAATTCTCTGCTGTCACATCAATGGCAAACTAGCCTGGGACAGATTTTCTCTACGGCCAAGTCAGGCCTGACCCCAAGGAGTGGGATGGAGTCTTATTAGCAGCTATTAAGCCTAATTAGGAGAATGAGTGCCTTCAGCAGGGGTCCATTCACAAAGACTGTCTGAAATCAAACAGTCCATTATTTGAGTGAGGGCATCTCAGATCAGGAGAATTTAATGCAAATGCACACACATACAAACACAAACACATACGTCACATAGGTCAGTAAAGACATTCAAATACAGACAAGGCAACATTTACACTTAAATTTACAGCTTTTATCAGACACCCTTATCCAGAGCGACTTACAATCAGTAGTTACAGGGACAGTCCCCCTGGAGCAACTTAGGGTTAAGTGTCTTGCTCAGGGACACAATGGTAGTAAGTGGGATTTGAACCTGGGTCTTCTGGTTCATAGGCGAGTGTCTTACCCACTAAGCTACTATTAATCCTCACATAAACTATCGACCCTACTGATTGCATTGTACATTCCATCTTCATCTATCAGAAGCATTCCTGTCAATGATCCAATACTGCATGAACTCATGGCGCCATAGTAATGTATTTGTATGCATTTGTGCGCATATTGTAAGGTTCTAATTGCTTTGCCACCCACAGATAACAATAGCCAGCAGGGAAAGCAAGAACTAAGCATTCGTTTACCTCCTTCTTAAAGGAAAAGTCAGGAATATGATAAAGGTTGCAATCACTAGCAAGGCCATTCATTTTGTGTTCCTGGGTAGAAGCATAACTGATTTACCCAGCATGCCTACGTGGATCCTATGACACCAGCACTTAATCAGACCTCGGTCACCATTATAAATCAGTTGAACCAGCGACATGTGAACTTTACAGTGGGCAAGCTTTAAAGGCCACAGGTATGCTGCCTTGCTTCTTCCTCTTGCACTGTGATTGCACCAGTGTGGTGCTTACAACAGCATAATCAAGGCAAACTAGAGAAACATAAGAGACCGTTCCACAAATGTCTTTTAATTGCTAATTGGATTGTTCTTGTTTAGATGAACTCTTGATCATTTCCGGAATGATCAAGCACTTCTTAACCATTTACTTCCAAAAAGAAAGAAGACATGCGGTGCTTACGTTACATGGTGCTGGCGAATGTGCCTCCTGCACTAAGGAACATGTTCTAAGGCTCTGCAGCATTTCAGGTTTGAGCGGCATGGCTCTTCATTGACACAGATCTGACAATGAAAGCTCCCAGACCCACAGCTGTGCATCACCTTCAATGCAGCATTTAGACCCCCCCCCCCCCCTTTCTCTTTTTCTTTTGCTCCATCGGCCCTCTCCTACTTGTCCCTGCTCCCCCACTTTCTCTTTTAGTTCCCTGTCTTCCTCTTCTCTGGCTAACCACCCCTCCTTTTTTGGCACCCCACTCGCTGCCCCCCTGCATCTCTTTGTGTCCCATCTCCTGCCCCATTCCCGATCCTCTCCCTTCCTCTCTGCACATCTCCTTTACCCCCACCTCCCTCTCTTTCAGGCCTGACCCACTCCCATGAACCTGTCACTCACCAGGTGAAGCGAAACCCATCTGAAAGGGCCTCTGCGGGGCCGAGCCCTGGGCCCTTAAATGACCGACGCAGTGGAATGCCCAGAGCCCAGGGATTGTTCCCTACTGCCCCCACTCCATTGCTCCAGTTCACTAAGATGATGCAAGAGGCGCCCCTAACAACCCCAGAAAGGGTCTGGTGAATAGACAAGCCTGTTCACCTTTATTCACAATAAAATACTCAGTGTACTCTTGTACAAGGAAGCACACAATAAAAGGAGAAGCTTTTAATTCATGGCCCTTTTCCCTCTCCCACCCCCTCTATTAGAGGAATCTTCACCATTGTGGGCAGCTATCAAGTTTGGGTAAAGGGAACAGCGCCACTCCCGTGTATCGTCAATGGGCTAGGCTTTGCTGAACTGAACAAAGATTGTATCCTTTCTGCTGTCTGATGGAGCGACCACAGAGTGTGCTCACATCCACAGATGGCTGGCTGTGACAGGTTCTTGCTTAATTTCCCTTTGTAATGGTGGAAGCCACTAGGAAAAACGTAGTCTATCAGTTCCACATTTGCATATGAGTAAATGATTGTAATACTGAAGTTAGGTTTAAATGATGTCTTTAAGCATTGCTGCCTGATTGTATTAAGCCCAGTTATTATCCCAGTGACAGAAAAAACCTTATGGGTAGAGCCTAGAGTTAAACTAAATTTCAATTTCCATTATTGGTTTGTCATTTGAACACATAACATAGATGACTCTTAAAAAATTAATTTAATGTATGATAGTCAACAGAAGGTTATGCCCTCAGGGAAATTGGCTTTGAATTTGAAATATGCCTCTGAAATTCACATCCAAATAATTTGTTTTATTTTTCTGCATGATCAGCATGTTGCATTGTTAATTGTTTACCTCATGAATATTCTTTTGCTGAGACATGCTGATTATTAATTAAGAAAGGCCCCAAAAAGTTGTTGGGTCTTTCTTGCATTAGTTTATGTGCATACTGCTTTTATTTTTCCCAGTTGTTGGGGGGGGGGGGTCCTACAATAACTTAGAATCTGGGGCTCCTTCCTGTTTGGTGTGTCAGCAGAGAATCAGAGAGTCAGGCATGTAATAAGAACCAAGAATATATGGGCAAACAAAACATTTTCATTAACATATAACATTTATAGGATGCACTTTTAATGAACTTGCATAATAAATCAAAGGAGGATTTAATGTCTCAGAAGAGTGAGGTAGTTAATGCTCATTTATGAATATTTTCAAAGTTTTCTATAGTAGCATCAGCAATCTATATGCCCTGTACATAGAGTAACTGTATGTGATAATGAAAGAAAAAGAGAGAATAGACAAAGAGGACAAAGAAGAGAGTGTATGAGTGAGCAGGAGGTAGAGGTGGCATAATAAGATATATATTCGACATAGATCTGTTCACAAACATGCGTTTTTCTAATCCCCAGCTTCAAAGCTCCTTTGATCAAAACAGCAGACGTTCAGCTCTCAAATCCACCCATTTTAAGACATATATTTCAGAAATATTTCATCTGATGGGATTTCTTTTCTCTCAGCCAATATTCCAGAAGTTGGGCCAGCTCCTGTTTATTCAGTGTGCGGTTGTGTGTATCTAAACCACTCACAGAGACAGGAAAAAAACATATTGATGGCCAGCAGTCTTTTTATATCATTTTGCACAGAGCAGAGAAAAAAATAATTATAATATTAACAAATTATTAAAATAATCCAACAACTCACCTTATCTTGTAAGAGATATATATGTTCATGGATTAATGTGCAACTATAAGACTAGAACACAAAGCACACAAAAGGATGTGCAAAAGGACCTAATTAACATTAAATGCTGCATGGGCAACATGAAGGCTGAAAGTGATGTTATACTTGTAGAAACCAAGAGGGCGCTAGTGAGCCACAGGTGAGATGACCAGTCACATACACGAGAGTAGGAACTTCAACAAAATTTGCCTTGTTAAATGTCACTATAAGTAATCCACCCTGTGAGAGCCACACAAAGTTTCACATGAGGACGCTCTCGGGAAAAAGCTGATCATTTATGAGATTTGATTCCTAAACAAATGAGCTGTATTACATTTACGGCATCTTTTATCCAGAGCGACTTATAATCAGTATTTGCAGGGACGGTCACCCTGGAGTGTCTTGCTCAGGGACACGATGGTAGTAAGTGGGATTTGAACCTGGGTCTTCTGGCTCACAGGCGAGTGTGTTACCCACTAGGCTACTACCACCAATTCATTATTGTTTGTACTATAGGCACAAATAGTTAATACCGCGGCGTGCAGCGCAGTGCTACAGATTTTCACTTATTCAGCTATTTCTGATGAAGCATGTTCATTAATGACAGAAAAGCTCTCGATTTAATAAGAGATTCCTCACGCAGATGCTAAGAGACCAGATTCGGATCCATCTGCAGACTGGCGTTACGGCCTGAAGTGGCGTTTCGATCTCAGAACAGAACAGTATCACATTCATCAACGAGGCCACTTAACACACAGCCAAGAGATTCTCACTGCTGTGTAAAATATCAACAAGGAAAACGTGCAAAAACAAAAGAACGGATTTTTCGGAGCTTTGCTCAGCTCGTTGTTGAGCTTGGCCTTCGTTCCGAAACGTTTCCATCTGTCTGGAACGATAGTCACCGCTGATAAAAAAACCACAGAACACACCGAGAGAATGTACGTTCGTCACGTTGTGGCGCAATCCAGTTATTTTGAGGGAGCGCCGGGAGCGAGGCGGATTCTCAGACGCAACATGAGAAAAGGGAGTCTCGCCGCGGAGCCAGACAGGTCAACAGGAGCAGAGGCATCGACGAACACGCCACCGCGAGCAGAAATCTGCTACGAGTTAATGGGGTGTTAAAAGGCTGACATTTGCATGCCACGGGCCCAGTGCGGTCGGCACGCTGTACACCAGGTCGCCGTATCCGCTTCGGGCGACCCTGACTGAGAGGAACCACTGTTGTTGCGGCCATAATACCGCCCGTCACGGCCCTGTCTGCAGTTTAAAAAAAAAAAAAAAGAAAAGGGGAGCTAAGCCGGCTTTGTGCGGACCCTTATTTGGCGTGACCCATCCGCCTGACCTTCCATGTTTTTTACACATTCTTTAATGGCGGAGTCATCGCTGCAACAGTGCGCCACAGTCGCTCACCAAAACCCTCAACAACATCCCCTCACAGTAACGCATGCAGGCACGTGACGCCCGACCCCCGGGTTGCCACCAGCAATCCAGATCTTTTCTCAGTTGAAGCAATATTGCCCGGCGTGCACAGCCCCGGGTGTACAGCAAGCAGACAGACACACCACAACAAGCCTGGAAGACAGGATGAAAAATGGCACGGGGACGTTGATAAGCTCTCTGAAAGATATGCATAGTTTGCATGGTCCGGCCAAACAACAAGTCGATTATACTTTAAATGCACCCTTAAATCATATACAAATTATAGATCTCCGACACATATATGCTGTATACAGTGATGCACAGTGACATGCAGAAATATTATACTTGTGTTGGTTATGAGCTTGATTATGAAAAAGACAACATTGTCGAATCTCATACATATTGTACTTAAAAAGGAAGTTTGTTCATGAATCACAATCTTCGAAAAGTGCACGAAAAAGTTACTTGAAACATGGGTCGTGCGTTAAACCGAAGTACGTGGTGAGAAACGGGGATTTAAACAGGGACGTTGATGACGTCACTCGGAGTTTCTCGCGTCGAGCTGAGAGAAGGAGGGAGAGAGAGAGAGAGAGAGAAAGAGAGAGAGAGAGAGAGAGAGAGAGAGTGGGTGATAAAGAGAGAACGAGAGGGAGAGAGAGAGAGAGAGAGAAAGAGAGAACGAGAGAGAGAGAGTGGGTGATAAAGAGAACGAGAGGGAGAGAGAGAGGCAGAGAAGGAGAGAGAAAGGGAGAGAGAGTGGGTGAGAGCGAGAAAGAGAGAGAGAGGGAGAGAGGGGCTGAACACGCGGATAAGTGTGACTATTATTACTCCTCTCTTCCCTTTTACACGCCAACTTAGAGCGAGTGTGCAGAGCTGCGTTATCAGGTAGGATTTGTTCTCCATCGGCGGTCCGCTGTCGGTCTTGTTGGTGAAAGTTTTTGATTGTCAAAAGTTTCTCCAGGTTTGTCAGCGACGCGTTTTTTTGACGGTAAAAGGCGCCGCGCTGCGCGCTGCAGAAATCATCGCGGCCAAATCGCACTGCAGACGAAAGCAAGGTAGGTCCCCTACTTACAACTCTCACACACACACACACACATACACACATACAGACACATCTGGGCCGTTTCACAAAGTCCATAAAAGAATGCGCTGTGGTGTCTGCATGAAGAATCTGGGGATATAAAAAGCATGGCATGGGCCTATATGCATGATATGCATGGATATACAAATAAAATCAACCATAACTGGATAAGTTTGTGTGGCTGTTTTCATGTAAATGACCTGAGATTACACCTTTGAAGTTACCATTTTGCGAATTGGAGAGGTGGAAAGGCCTTAAAGGTGACTGTAAAGGTGATTTGTATTCATAAATAAAGGAGTTTTGTCGGTCGGTGGGTAATATGAGTTGGTAAGTGTTGTTCACGTCTTGTTGCCTGATAAAGTGCAGGAAATATGAAGTGCGCAGTTTGGAGATCGATATCTCGGCCTGTTGAGATCTCAGGCTCATTGTATGAGGGGGGTGTGGTCGAAAGGATGAGGAAGCCTGGTGACAAATGAATAGATGTTTATGCGGAAACCATTGTGCAGCGCGGACTCGTTGCCGCTCTTTGGCCGGCCCCTGACCGATGATGCGGTGGGACGTGCGCTTTGAGGTCAAGTCGGCGTGGGCACGTGGTGGTTTGCAGGGCATGCCTCTCTAAAATTAGTCACGTGTCAGCTGCCTCGTGGACAGGGGCCTGTGCCGTTCACCGCAAAAAGCGGAAGGAGGTTTCGGACCCAGGCCACGGTTCTTCCCCTGGCTTCACTGGGCGACAGCTTGCCTTTTTCTCTTTTAGTTCCACGGCAAATGACTGTGGTGCTCAGCATGACACCGAGGCCTTGAGACTGAAAATTCCCTCTTCGCGGGATCTCCGATCCCAATCAACTCTGTTCTCCTTTGTTGTCCCTGGCTGGTGGAACAACTTGCCCTGCTCCATTCGACTAGCCGAGACTACTACCGCCTTAAAGAAGCAGTTAAAAACCCACTTATTCAAAAAGTATTTCAGACAAATCTAGCACACGCACATGCACACACACTGCACAAAGTACATTTTTGTGTCTAGCACTTAACAAATTCCGAGCATGTTCTTTTTCTGACAAGTCAGGCCTTATCAGGGCTCTTAGTTTTATAAACTCAACATCTATTGAAATCGAACGAGAATTGCTGGTGTCTTCCTCTTGCAAGTTGCTTTGGATAAAAGCGTCTGCAAAATAAAGTAAAGTAAAGTAAAGGCAAGTAAAGTCTTGATGACATGGTTCACCTCATGTTTATTAAAACATGGTAAATGTAAAATGTAATTAGTTTTTAATGTTAAGTTTATAGAGGCATTACAACAATGCAGCACAGGGTAGGTCGATTCTTCTATCATGTGGAGTGTAAAACAAGTATATCCTGATACGGGTATATTGAGCCTACAAGTCTTTAAGGATTTACAGCTATACGTTTGGATTGCCGTCCTGGCGGTCTTTCTTTACGTGGCAAAGCCCAGTTAATGGAGCGTGGAGCAGGGAAGACCCGTACAGCTCTGAGAAGCTGGGCCTTTTTAACACTCCCTGCAGATGCTGAATGGGTGTGAACTCCAGTGTGTGTGAATTTCATGCAAACTGGCCTCACCGGCCCGGTCTGTAAACACGCTTGCAGGAGTTTTTTTTTTTTTTTCGGGGTGACTTTTCAAAGGAATTGATGTAAGAAAAAAAAAGACCCGACCTAAAGCTCAGATTTAGACCCTTAAGCAGTTATTTTTATCAGATCCCGCCTCTGCACTTTCAACTCTTGGCTGTCTTGCACCAGAGTGGAAACTGGATCTGCTCTGATCCACCCCTTGCCATCTCGGGTCGGAGGGGGTGGAAGCAAAGAGTGGGGTGGGGCTCTAGAAAACGAATCAGTCCATTTCTGTAACTTCTGTCACTCAGCTGTACTGGGAAGGAACCCCGCCATCACAGTCGGCATTTGAATAAACTCTAGACGGGTCCCTGACGCTGCGCGTGTCTGACATAACTAGTTCCCTGAGTCAGAACTGAAATAACCCGGGACGGTTTTGGCAGACAGAATGTGGATTGCCATCCCAGATGTAACTCAGATCAGCGGCATGTGCAGAATTTGGATGTTAAGAGGCCATTAAACTTTTAATGGCTGATATCAGAACAATGCATCCGATCTAGGTTCTCACCCACTTTGTGTGTGACACTCGGCCCCTGAAAGATATAGGAGTCCAAATTAGCATGTTCACTCAAAAAAATTATTTGTTGGTAAAACTTAATTCAATTATGACTCCTATTTCCACACATTTGAAATAACAAGACCCTTCTATTTGCCTGCCTTAGTTTCAAGTAGCATAATTAAAATGTTTGGAAATAGGTGTCATATTTGAATTAAGTTAACCCAACAAATAATTTTTTTAGTGTGGCCTAGCGGGTAAGGGAACCGACCCTTAATCCTGAACTGCCGTGGGTGCCACTCAGTCAAAAGCACCGTACCCACACACTGCTTCCCCACTGCTCACCAAGGGTGATGGGTTAAATGCAGAGGACACATTCCATTGTGTGTGCTGTGCTGCACTGTTTCAAAATGACAATCACTTCACTTTTTAAAACAAGATTTATTTTCATTTCACTTAAAGAAACCGACTGGAACTGTTAATTATCTTTCGGTTTCTGGTCCAGCACCAAAGCATTCAGTAAAGGTACTTGCTAGTATGTATTCCAGAGGTAATTGGGAGTGGGCGTAATAATACCGGTTGTTACAGATGTGTTACATATTGCATGTACAATGCACAATGCCGCTGTGGCTTGGATGTTTCACGCGCACTTTAACCTGAGCATTAGTTACAATTCAAGCGATTCCCCAAGCGTAGTAACTTTTAAGGCCTGTTGCTGTATCCTGTCAAAAAAGTAGGGTTGAGTGTAACTACTGTTGAACAGTAAAGTAAAGTATGCATGGATTAAGCTTTTCCATCGCTGTGACTGATTTTCCGTCAACTCAGCGCATTACTCAAGTCCTTGACATACGCATGCACAGTGCTCTGAATCACAATGTCTTCTATGGGAAGAGGGTCGAGCGACGTCCCGCAGACACCGCGGTCAAAGCTGAATACTGTTGAACGCTCAAACCAAGATGGACGAGCAGTGACTATAAGTTGATTATGGCTGATTTAATTAAACCGTCTCCATGACAGGAAGGAACATGTCAGATGCTGTAGGTCTGCCGGGTGTGTTTTGACTGTGAACAGTGCTTGTTGTTGGCCGTGTAGAAATAGCATGCGATACCTGTAGACGTGCTTTTCAATTTGTTTTCTGAAATATCGATGTATCGTTATAAAACATGTTATGTGGTGGGACCGTGATGGTGGTGCACAGCAATGGAAGAACAGTGACAGAAGCCTGGCACTGGATTTGGGTGTCTCTGTGTGTTTACATGCTCTTCCCATGTTGCTGCAGGTTTTCTCTGGGTTCTCCAGTTCCTTCTTGTGATCCAAAGGTTTAATGAATCATATAAAAAAATGCACATATTCAGGTTGTTTTCAGGGTGGTAGTAGCCTAGTGGGTAACACACTCGCCTATGAACCAGAAGACCCAGGTTCAAATCACACTTACTACCTTTTTGTCCTTGAGCAAGACACTTAACCCTAAGTTGCTCCAGGGGGACTGTCCCCGTAACTACTGATTGTATGTCGCTCTGGATAAGGGCGTCTGATAAATGCTGTAAATGTAAATGTTTTCACTTGTTAGGTAGTTTTCAACTGCACTTCCAAAAAATAAACTATGAGTGGGTGAATGTTCTTTTATCCTATATTATATAATTGGGAACCAATAAAGTGGCTTGAATTGAATTGTTCAGGGTGAAACTGTTAGCATTGTCTGTCTCCCAAACAAGACATAGCGAGAACTTTTTAGATTAATCCGTCGTGGTAGCATTGTGAAAGACAGAAATATCATGTAGTCTTTCTGGCATTACAGGGTGTGCATGATTCATAACAAGGAGGGAAAAATGTGTGACTCAGTCTGATCTCAGTTCACTTTTTGTGGGGGCACATACCAACCCTGGCATTCTTTATTCATTTTATCCCATTCAGATAAAAACCTCTGTATCTGGAGCCATTCACTTTTCTTGCTGTGTTTCCCAGACATGTGCGCAAAGCTGCTCCATTGTGTTTGTTGGCCTTTGAAGAGAGTATTTTTGCGAAAGATCGAAATCTAGAAGTGGGAGAGATAATGCAATAAACTCCATTCCTTTCCTTTTAGACAGCAGGCTGTGGCATATGCAGTTCTGGTGCGAATCCCCTCTGCTTTCTCTCCGTCACAACTTTCCCAGGCATTCTTCAGAGGCCTGGAGCACGAGACGAGATGTTTTTCTGCTCCAGTGGGAGAAAGGAAAACAGCTGCGGTGGCAGGAGATGACACGACGTCACACAGCACTGTCTCCCCATTGCAGACCAATGGGGTATTTTCCTTACAAACATGCTTCGTTTCCACTGGCAAATAAAAATAGGTCTGTGCAAAATCGCGGCCTGGTAGTCAAGCCCTCTGTTACAAATCCTGCTACCACCGTCGTACTTCTGATCAACACATTTTACCCCTTATTGTATTTTGATCAGATCACTCTCTGCACTATAATGAAAGCCAACTGTGCGCTACTTTCAAACTGGCTAGACGTGCAGCACTACGTGCAAAGTGTGGGGCTGTTTCACTAGTGTAAGGTCAGGCGTCCGCAGGATTTACACAATCAGATAAAACCTAAGGTACCAATTCTGTATGTTTTAAACCAGGCAGTCTACATGGAAACATGTTTGTCATGCATGGGCATGCATAGCTTGCTATACGCTACAGATGCACGTAGGCGCCACTAGTTCCAGTGGAGGACGACATGAGATACAAAATACTGTTAACAGTTTTAGGAACAGAACTCTGCATGCTTAGGCATGCCTGAGCCGTTATTATTTTTTACCTGCCATTTTTAGATCTCTACCTTTTGCTCGGGAATCCTGTTCGTTCCTCCACCTGACACTGTTACCATAATGTTTTACACATGAGACACAAGAACTGAGCAAAATAAGCAACCAGGCCCTGTAACTGAAGTTAAAAAATGCTGGATAGTGTCCTGATCCGTGCCGGCCACCCTTCATTTACTGCCCCCTTGACCCAATCAGGGCAAATGTCAGTCACAGAGGAAGTGGTTAATGTCATTCAGGTACTATGGGGACCCCATTAAAGCCAAGTATGTAGGTCAGGGCTGAACCCTTGGCAGTCTTTACTGGGACACTTAATTGCTTTAATAATGTTTGGGGGTTTGGGGGGATCATCCTATTAATTCGGGACCCCCTTATCTAACGGATGTGGAAGATGTCAGTCATCCTGCTGGCCCATCTCCATTCTGAAGAATCAGGCCTCGTAATGTTACTCTTCTGTGATACCTATTACTTGAGCAGTAGTGACAGCTTTATCCATTATTACTTAATTAGAACAGTGCTGTGTGTATCAACTGCACCAGGAGTGTGTGTGGTTCTCACGTGTTGTCTGATTGTGTATGATTGAGATTTATGCTGTGATGTTAAGGCTTTCTGTACTGACTACCCAGTCAGTGTTCATTTAAAATGCATTCTTTAAACGACAAACCATTAAAGTGAAGGCGGACGAGGGGGAGAAAAGAATTAAACAGAACATCACGGATAGTTGAATCTTGACGGAGTTTTGTACGTTTGTGTGTAAGGCTGACCCCTGTCCACTTGAGTATATAGAGAAATTGTTCAGTGTGCCATGCAATGAAGTTCTGATGAAAAGCCACTCTATCCCGCACTTCCATTCTGTTTGCCATGCAGGAACTGACTTGTTTGTTTTGGTTTTGGCTTACAAGTGTGTGTGTGTGTGTGTGTGTGTGCATGTGTGTGTTTGCTCACTCGCTCCGCTCAGTCTGGAAATCCTGTTTGATTCCTACAGAGTGAGTAATCACAGGAGGCTCTTCCATGTGAAAAGCGGGGCCAAGACGGAGAGAGAGAGCGAGAGAGAGATGGAGAGCGGGCGAGGAGGAAGAGAGGGAAAGAGGGTGTGTGTGGTGGACAGGGAGAGGGGCTTCCTGCCGCAGCCAGGATCAGAAAAACATGGGAAAGGCAGTCCAAGCAGATCCCTGCACTGCGTGCCAGGCTGGGCGGCCCCCCGCGCCACTCTCTCGGGCCCTCGGGCCGCCCATGCAGATGTGCACAGCTGCAGCTCTGGACGGCATCGTGCCAACTCCTCTCCTTCCCTCCTTCTCTTTGTCCTTCCACCCACCGCTCTTTTTTTAAGAGGAAGAATGCTTGAGGGAAGGATTACGTTGCAAAAACAGAACTGAGGCCGTCGTGTCGTTTTTATCCCGCCAGACTCACACTGCCTGACTTCCAGACACGCGCCCCCGTCTACTCCCTCTCCGCCGTGGCTGTCGCTCTGCCGGGCTGCGCGCCGGGTCCCTCAGCAGACCATCATGTGGTTGTCAGCCGAAAACGTGACTTGAGTTAATTTGGAGAGAAGAAACGCAGTCTCTGCCTCTTCCTCTCCATCGCCACCACGTTCGCATCAACAGATCCGCTGTAGGGCTTCCTGGCACGGATCCTAGGTAGACTTTAACAAGATCCATGTGGAAATGTTTCCCGGTAAATTGCGACTGCCTCGGTCTGCGGGGAGCAGGAGAGTCTGTGTGTATGTGTATATTTTAAGGTTGTCTGAATGTATGCAGCGTCTGGGCAGATTTTTGATTGTGTGTGTGGGTATGTGTCAAAATTGCAGCGTTAATCATTGCAGCTAATTCATAGATTAATTTGGACTGGGGCAGTGGTGGCCTAGCGGTCCCGTAATTGCCCCGTAATCAGAAGGTTGCTGGTTCGAGTGCCACTGAGCAAGGTTCCGTCCACACGCACTGCTCCCCGGGTGCCTGTCATGGCTGCTCACTGCTCATTAAGGGTGATGGTTAAAAGCAGTGTGCAACATGTGCTGTGCTGCTGTGTTTCATCAATGACAATCCCTTTACTTCCACTGTTCAAAATAATAAAGATGTAATGTTTCTAATAAATAATGCAATAAAGGCAGCTGCATTAGGTTTACGTCCTGTGTGGGTCTGACCTATTACACAGATGCAATATTCAGCCCAGCGAGAGAAAGTCCTTTCATCTGGCATGACCCAATGATAATATTTAAAGGCACACCATTACCATGTCACACATCGTTCATTTTATTTGTTCCCAGTCACTCCCTGTCTGAGCCTCTTTGACACATTTGTCTTAATCCTAAATACACATTATATATATTGATTGAAACTCATACAAAAAGGGGAGTGGACAAGGAGATATTATCTGAAGCAAAGTATGAATAAAAAAAGGAGTATCAACCTGAAGCCCTGTTTTAAAGAGCCTGTGTAGCTTTGTGTAAATAGTATAGTTTCAGATCTGATGTCTGATGACTAATGACTTGCCGGACTGGTTCCGTTGCAATATCCGTTTTCTAGTCAATGTGGATCTATGCTACGGAGCATTTCACTATTTTTGTAGCTCTTTGTGTGGACGATGACACTAAAGCCTTGTGGGAAAGAGGCATAAACAAAACCAATAGTAAGCCAATATGGAATGGCTGCGGTGGTTAATGTAACTCGCCGCGTCCGAACCCACCCCTCCATTGCCCGGGCACCTGAAAACGCCCAGCGCTTCGGGCCTGCGTCTGCCTTATCATGTCCTCCCTTATCACACCCATGTATTTTTAAAGACGCTATCAAGGTCTGTCAAGTGACGTTGCGCTGGACCTCGGCCAGGAGGATCCAAGTGCGTCAGAAGAAAGCAGAGAGAGACCCTATTATTGCTTCCCATTACTATGTGTGAGGTTGGATACATGATCCATCAAACAATGCATTTACCCTTCCCGATTATGGACTGCAGAGCCAAAGAGATGTGGGGAACTTGATAAACATCAAGAGCGCATTAGGGTAACAACAGCTGCAAGAACAAGTAAGGACACAGATGTGGCCACATAATTATGCACGCAAAAAAAAAAAAACGTAAAAACCATCCCGCTTGAGAATACCTTCTGTAATTGATTATGGCTGATTTATTTCTCCTGGGATCTGACACGAGTGGCGTTGTGAGCAGTCATTGACTCAGGGGCTGAGTGGGGTGGGTTTGAATTTGAAGGTACAAGATGAACCAGAGACTGAGCTCGACCCTCTTTGGCAGGTAACACTAATCTTTGAACAACTCGCTGCCGGTTCATGCAGGGAATCAAAACTATCAGCATTAATTAGTAACTCACTCTGGAAGCTGATAAAATTATGGTAAACCTGGCAGTCACGGCCTGCAGTTCTAATGATGTTGAATAATCCCACTGAGATGCACATTTGGCCCAGGGGCTCTTGTTTAATTGTAAGTATGCTGACGTTTGTAGGTCTATGGTGGATTGGTGTGGCTCAGAAACATTAATAAAAACATAAAAACCTGGTGAAATTGTATACCCTGGATGTTGAAGAGTAATAGTGCGTCTCAATGGAGTTTGAGACGAAAAGATCTGCATTGACTATTAATTACGCAAGAAAACAAGTGGATGGCCTTCCCAATGAGGAAGATATGAATATAGGTAATATTCTACTAGTAGACTCTCCAGCAATAAACTACAATAACCCTGAGGACAGCCGCTTTGTCCGGCTGCAGAGAAAAAAGTAGGAAGAGGAAGTAATAGGGAGGGGTTTGAAAGATTTAATTTCCTCTTTTCTCTCATCTCTCGGCCCCATCTGTATCTTTGGTTTCCTCTACTGAAAACCAAGTCTTTGTGTCAACTGCTGTATGAAACCTGGGTGCGTGTTCATCTGGAACTCTGCGGTCTCGAGACGTGGTGCTGTGACCTTTGGCCCCTGAGGTGACACCTCAGTGCACGGCATGTGGTTTTCGACTATCGTCATCACTGACAACAAAATGAGTAAAAGCCGTACTGTTTGCTATGGCAACCGCAATGCTTTATTCATCTGCATCTTTTTTCATCTTTGTTCATCTCTTCTGTCTAATGAACATTTTGGACACTTGTACTGGATGAACATCGAACAGGCGGAACCTGTTTAGAGCTAAATTAATCATTGGCAAGATTCAAAAAATGAAACAGGGCATTTCCATCTTTCTAAAGAACATAACATTTAGTTCAAAGGGAACTAAAGAAGAATCCTTTTCAGATATCTTGGGCAATTGTTGCTCTTCTTGTAAATGCAATACTATAAATTCATTAGGAGGTTTCAGTCTTATCTGTCGAGGGCCATGATGTGGTGGGAATTCCCCGGTCATGGCACCTGTTACTGCACCATCAGCATCACTTTATTAAATGTTTTTCAATTGTTGTGTAGATGGCCACCGTCACGTTCATTTCAGAGATGTGGACCTATTTGTTAGATGACCTGGAAATGGGGGAAGTCAATTTAAGGGAAATTATTTTCACACATTACAGTTGGGTGACTTCAGCCATTGCTGTCTGAACCCTCTGGATGATTTTACTGAGGGCCGTGGTAAAATGTGAAAGCTGACCCAGCTACACGTATGAACTGGATATGGGTGGAATGTAACCGATACGCTCCAGCAGTTAGATGTCATTAGAAGTGTGTATGGTCACATTATGCATTTCAATGTGCTGTTCTCCTGGACCACATTGCCTTGAGTTGCACAAAAATGTATTGTGGTAGTCAATGATGTCATAATGGTGGCGTGCCATTTTAGCACACTTCCACTATTCTGAAGAAATCTATGTTTACGCCTTGCTCATCTGAAATAATTTTTCTGAAACATGCCATAGGTGCTTTTGTGTCTTTCAGTATGTGGCTTAGGCATGTGGGCCATACTGTTTAAAATAATCAGCTTTTGATAGATGCAGTCATTTGCATATTGTCCAATCTTCCTAATATATTTCTTTTTTCACACACTTTTGGTCTTCATATGAAGTACAGTGCCAATACCCAGTCATACCATGTGTTGCACAGAGGTGCACATGGTGGGCTTTGTGTGCAGACATGACTTTGACTTGCTGTGCTGCTGAATTCTACTTTCCTTCCACTTCTAGGAATCCATGTGTGTAGGGGGAGGGGTGTCAAAAATTAGGTACTGACGGTAGACAGAGTGTGAAACTTTCCATTTGCGTGAAAGGATATATAGAGCAGCAGGCATACTTTCAGTGGCTGCCCACGGTCAAGATTATTCTGATAACGTGCAACATGTGGTTCTTTCCCCTAACCTCTAACCTATACACAGCAGGCTAGTGTTGCAACCTTGCATCCCATGACCATCAACCGCTTCCTCTGCATTCTCTCATTTTGTCAATATCTCTTTCGCACAAATTCAATACCTTTGTCAGTACATTCCACTTCACTGCTGCATTTTAGTCATTTTTGTTTAGTGAACAAACTAGAAGGGATTGTTTGCATCTTGATCACTTGCTTGTGCAGCAAGTCCCCAAATGAAGTTAAAAGCATAAAAATGCTGCATTATGTCTTATATTCCGTCAAAACATGAAACAATGGACACTTTTAATACCAAAGTCAATTTCGGACATATCTTAACTGATATGTATTTTAGGCAATCAGTGTATAAACAATTGACTACATTTATACTCGACACACACAAAACTGGATCCCAGATTCAAATGCACAACCTTGTGCACATAATTGCAAGGAAGAGAGTTGTAGTTAATTTTTCATTGCAACTAGCAAAATAACAGCTAGAAATGTCATTTGCAGATTATATATCAATATAATCTCAATGTTTACATTTCACGTAACCCGGGGGAACGGCATTTAATGATCTGAACGCCTGCCTTCGCAGCTCTGTCATTGTTTGGCAATCGCCTGCATGACTCGGCTACGTTCATCTACTCCAAGTAAGACTGATCCTTTACCCGCTCATCTTGTCCTAATTAATGCCTCCCTTTTCTTTTCTTGTATTTCATTGTGCGAGTGTCGACAACCGTGGCTTCGTAGATTGCGTCGCTCCCCGATTAGGTTTTCTTGTCTTAACCTACATGCACTCTTTCTTCTGTCTTTTCCTCATTTGTGACACATCCCAATTGTTGACTGGTGCTTAATGCATGATTTTACTTATCATGCAGGTTGCACTGGAAATCCATAAATTGCATTTTACTCATGCACACAGAGTTTACGCAGGTTTCACAGAAGAGGAAGTAACCGTGCTGTTTTTATTTTCATTGGAAGTTGCCTTCCCGCCACAATCAGGCACTTCTGCAATCTGTTATTGTCATCTAGGGGTGCTTCCGTATATGGCCGAACACTGGAAGCCCTAATGATGGGTAATACTGATTTATGTATGTAGGCCTATTTTTTTTATTTGAACAATACTGACATTTATTGATAATTTTGTAAGGAACTTCTGATCATGTATTTCCTATCATGGTGCACTGTTAATTAACAAACAATTGTCCCTATTATGTGCTTATGGTTTGATTAGAGTAAATCAGGATGTATTCTTTGTGTATTCTTGTATGTTCTTTGCACTGTTCTTGTTCTGTGTCTGGGTTTCCCGATAAATTCTGATTTCTGGTGTAGTCCCCCTGACTTTTGGTTGGCAGGGGTTAACATGTCCATATTTATGCCATTGTATATGTGTTAACCCTTCACCCCTGAGCAGATTTGGGTGTATATAGGGCTCATTACTGTGGATCTGCTCTCTGGATTGTGTCAGTGGGATGGCTGCAGTTTGTTCTTGTTTTTTGTAACATGATCATTGCCCCATCTGTGAAAAGCAGGCTTGCCAAGTCATCAGGTTTGTGTAGGCATGCAGCGAATTTGTTTGCATAATACCCTGTTTTACCTACGTGCAGAGAATTTCTTTTTCTTTTTTTGGCTTTTGGATGCTTACAGACTGTCTTGCCAAAGGCAACTCAGTGAAGGAAGCTCACAGGATTTGATGAGGATTTGGAACATTATATTCCGCGCTAGTTACACCATTCTACTGTATTCTGTGTCAGTTTGCCAGCCCTGATGTATAAGCCTTACGGTGAACATCAAAGCATGTTGGGGCAGGCTGGCTCCCACACAGGTAAATATTGGGCTAGGGTTTCATGTATTTACATTTGCACTGTATTTCAGATTAGAAAATGGCCTCAAGGATCCTTAACATGCTCTTTGTTTGTTTAAAAGGGGCAGACACACAGGACACCAGCATGTTATTTCAGTTTTTATTTCTGCAGATTTTGCACACCAAGTGTCAGCATGTGTCTAGATTCTGTCTCTTATTACTTAAGCATTGTGTTTCTTGAGTTCATCTAGGGATAGAGAGACCTTTTTTTTTTATAAGGGTTTGGTGTCAGATTGTGTTTTTGTGGAAGAATTCCTGTGCAAATTGTGTGTCTGTGGAAGAATTCCTGTGCTTACTTGTGTTGCTGTTGATGAATTCCTGTGCATACTTGTGTTTCTGTGGAAGACATCTTGTGCAAAATTGTGTTTCTTTGGAAGAGCTCTTGCGCATAATTGTGTTTCTGTGGAGGAATCTTTGTGCATACTTGTGTTTCTATGGAAGACATCTTGTGCATACTTGCGCCCAGTGGGTCTTTGGGGATATTAACTATCAAGTGTGGCCGGTTTCAGATGTAAGGTGTGGGTTACGGGAGAAGGTTTCTAGGTATAGGTCTGCCAACAAGAGGCTGGCTATTTTTCCTAAATCCCGTTATAAACATATAAAGACATCTGACCTCAACATAAAAAAATGTATCAAATATATAAACATTAGGGAGACCTGGAATACAACTAATTGGAATACCCATGTATTGTGTGCGTGTGGGGTGGATTTTCTTTAGACTTTTGAGCTACAATAAAAAAACAACACATGTAAGTGTAAGTATGAAAGAGCTCCAGATTTAGGGTTTAGGGTTTCTGTGCATTGCAGCCCTTCCTATTTCAACCTTGATTGTTGTGTCCCTGTTTATTGCGTAGGACTGACTGGTGGCCTGATATGCCAACATGGACGGACAACACAGCCATCAACACAACCTAGAGTATCAGAAGACATTGTACCAGGTGAGAACCACACACACATATACAGACACACACATACTCTGGGTTGCTAATTAATTCAATTAAAGAAACTATTTCATGTCATATTTTGAAGCATTCTCAAACGTTAATCGTGTTGTAATATTTAAGACAAGCGTGTGAAAGAGGCTTAGGCCGTAATAGTACGGTCACATGTATATGCTGAATGGGGAGACGTCATCGGACGCTGAACTGAGCGCTTAGCATAAAAAGGTAAAAACATCTCTATGTATTTCAAATTAATCACAGTGATTAAGTTGTTAATTTTGACACCCCCTAGCATAAATATTTACCAAACCACGTCAGTTTTTCACATTTAACCGCCTGAGTACCATGGTGTCAATGTGTGGTTGTCAGGAAAATTAGAAAATGAGTGTCGGCATAGTGGGTTAACTACTGTTTTGAATGGGGGACAGTGATTTCCCTTTGACAGTAATTACACTGCTATTAACTGCAGTTAGTCATTGATACTGAACATCTGCTTCAGCTTCGCTACCCCATCGATGTCTGTTTTGCTTCGCGTCTTTGTTCACCCTCGTTTCTCTCTTTTTTTCTTGTGTCACTGAATGAAAATTCGATTAGGAAACGCTGATCAGTCAGCCCCAGATCACTTTTTCTGCAGCCATGTGACACAGAGGGGGAGAGGAAAAATAGACATGATGGGAATACCATTAGGGCCACTCGGTGTGCTCTCAGACAGGTGGAGAGAAAAAGAGAGACGTAGAGATTGTGCTACACATAAACAGAGCACTCTTTCGAGGCCAGGATAAAATCAAGGCGCGTCACTGCACATTAGCCTAATAGCATCTCAGGGAGGGAAACCACTCTGGCAAAAGCATTAGTGCTGTAATGGGAATTTGTAGAATGTCTGTCACCTTAGTGTTTAAACAGAATGCCACTAAAATTGAAAAGTATTTCAAAACCTACTATTTATGTATGACCTTTATTATCATGGAATGTATTCTCAATATTGCTGGGCACACATGCTAAAAATGTCTTGCATGTAAGATGCACTCAATTGCATTTATGTCACTTGGCCAACACTGCATATTCATTGGGAGCTGTCTCATTTTTTGCGACATATGAAGATTTGGCCACATTTTATTAACTCTACGACCAGTCTTAAAGCAAATTATTCCCATTCCAATGTTTTCATTCTTTTTACTCACATACACTAGACTAGACTAGAACATATTTTTATTGCAGTTATTCACTGAACACTTTACAGCTTCCTTTTTACGTCAGTTGAGAGAAGATCATATCACTATTGCCAGAGCCTACATAAACACAGCAACCTCAAAAATGCACCAAATTCAACTCCAGACACTGTAGAGAAGACACTTTTCCATTCCATCAGTCCACTATAAACCAAAAATTAGGGTTAGGGTTACGGGTTTTAAAATGAAAAGAAAAAAAATGTGGACAAGATGTCAATGGAGAAAATTAATGCAACAAATTATGCATGCATGCATCTGTTAGGAGACATCACTCCAGCCAGCTATCTTCCCTCTATCACCCTGTGCTCAGTGGTGGTTGTGGATGAGGCGAAGGAATGTGTGTGTGTGGGGCGGGGGCTGGAGCGCTTCAGGTTGTGCGTTTCAGTAATGTGGAGGCACCCTCCAGACCCTAGGGGGGCTGCTCCAGCTTTTGTGTCAGCAACCAGATCCTTTGGCTGGCCTAAACGTCAGAGGAAATATGCAGCCGTTGTCATTTTCTTGGCCGGTGAGAGGGATTTATACACGCAAACATCAGAAAAAGAACCAAAAGAAATGTGTGTGTGTCAGAGTGTGTAATGATTTACTGTCTGTGCAGAGGCGCAGCGATGCACGCATTATGGTAACAAAGGCCCCATTGAGCCAAAGCGAATTTCTGCAAATATATCAGCATGGAAAGGGGGAATGCCACATCAAACAAGACAAATAGCAGCCAGACGTTTTATATGTTTTTCCTTGTGTCATGAGCAGGGCCCAACATGGCTGTTACTCTGGCCAAGTTTGTTTAAAAGGCAGCGTAGTTACGCTCCGGCTGACGTTTCAAGCGCGCTTGACCACAGTTGAGGAAAAAGAAAGGGGCTGTGATTCTCTCTTATAAATGTCTGGTGACTTGAATGCCTCTTGCACTTGACCCGTGCATTTTACACTCGTTTTCAGTCACTCATGTCAACACAGCCAAGTTGGGTTGTTTTGCTATGAGGGAAGATTTGTGCTTCAGCAGTGGTGTATATGTTGAAAGCAGTGAAAACTACAGCACAGTAAAATTTTACAATATGTGAGGCATGACTCTTTTAATAATTGTCCTGAAAAAGGTTTGCATGAATTACAATTTAGAAAATAGATGTAGAATAGGTATCAATTTAATTGTCTTGATCATTTATATATTTGTATAATATTTTTGTAACTCGTCATATTTGGGTGGTATCAGTTTATGCCAGTATTACTCAAGTTTACTAAGTGACTATAACACACATAGCACAGGGAGAGCGAGGTCACACTGAGGTCATTGCAAATAGAAATACAGAACTGGGCACCCAGAGTGCCAAGCCGAGCGCCAGCCGGAGTGTCTGAGTGTCACCCAGCATTACCACCTTCGAACACCAGCAAACAGCAAAATGCTCCGCCCCTCTCCCTCCTGTCCTCTCATGTTCCTCTCAAACAATTATCCCAATTACCAGCGGCGTCAGTAACTGCTGCGGGTCAAAACAGAGAGGATGGGGCGGGGAGAGAGCACTCCGTTTATAGGGGCATATAATAAAAAGAGAGAGACACTTGGGTAATTTGTACTCGGTGTAATTAACATAGGGGTTTCATTATTGTAACTCGTAGCTCAGTGGGTGTTCTGCTTTCAGGGTGTGGTTGGAAGAGGTGGAGAACACTCTGAGCTCAGTGTGCAGCTGGCACGGCGCTAAAGAGGGCCGTGGCCTTTCTGCTGCTCCAGGGCCTGTGGGCTAGTGAAGGGACACTCACGTTCAGCATCGTGTCAAGTGTCACTTCAGTGGTCCCGCCAAGCCCCGGGGCTTTAGTGCTGTTAGCTCTGCACACAGACATATGGCATTTCAGCTCCAGAAATGTGCATGCAGGAAAATGTCGTGTTTGTTGTACGTTTTTCTATTTCATGTTGTGATTGTGACCCCCATCTGCTCAGATGCTACATTTCCCCCTTTTTTGTCACAATACCACCCCCTCCCCCTGTCCTCCACCTCTCAGAGTGCCTGTGTGCATGAACATCTGTACCTGTCGCATGTCAGTTCAGAGATGAGTGGGGAGGGGGACACAGTGACGAGAGCGTTCCGCACCGTGACCTTTCTCCCTGACACCGCATCAGATGCGGCACGTGAACATCAAATCAGTGCTCAGAAACTGCGAACCGGGCAAAGGCTACACTCAATCTCTGCGATACCAGTGCATCGGCTGCTGCCAGCCTGGAAACATGCTTCTGAAAGGGAACATGAAGTTTTCAAGTTGGCAGATATTTCCTCTTTGGCATGCTGTAAGATGACAAAAGGATTGTTGGCTCAGTGGTGGGCAGTGGTGGCCTAGCGGTTAAGGAAGTGGCCGCATAATCAGAAGGTTGCAGGTCCAAATCTGAAGATGCCAAGGTGCCACTGAGCAAAGCACCGTCCCAACACACTGCTCCCCGGGCCCCTGTCATGGCTGCCCACTGCTCACCAAGGGTAATGTTAAATGCAGAGGACACATTTCGTTGTGTGCACCGTGTGCTGTGCTGAAGTGTATCACAATCGCTTCACTTTCACTTTTACATTTACATTTACAGCATTTATCAGACGCACTTATCCAGAGCGACTTACAATCAGTAGTTTCAGGGACAGTCCCCCTGGAGCAGGTTAAGTGTCTTGCTCGGGGACACAATGATAGTAAGTGGAATTTGAACCTGGGTCTTCTGGTTCTTTGGCGAGTGTGTTACCCACTAGGCTACTACCACCCACTTTCATATATGTCATGTCCAATTAACATCGGCTTCTCTATCTTTTTTTATTTCTCTTTTCTGCAGATGTACATGCCACCTGCCACACTGTCCAACTTCAAAATTGAGAAGAAAATTGGCCGAGGACAATTTAGCGAAGTCTACAAAGCCCTGTACCTGGTGGATGGTCGGGATGTGGCACTTAAGAAAGTGCAGGTGACCTCTGAAAGTCTTTGTCTTTTAGGCAAGAAGGTGTTAAGTACACGTCTGTTTGCTAATTTATTAATGTTCACTCAATTGTCCCCTCCAGATATTTGAAATGCTGGATGCTAAAGCCCGTCAAGACTGCATCAAAGAAATTGACTTGCTGAAGGTAAAGTCATGTGTTATTGCATATTATTTGGGCCTGTCAGCATTGTGCTGGGACCAGCAAAAAAGACCTGACCTCTCCGCACAAGATGACATATTGTTTGTTTTGGTAGGTCGTACGGCCCGCCCACAAATCGGGTTCAAAGTGTAAAAAGTACCGTTTACTATTGTGCTGGGAACACGTTTTTGGCTCCCTGAGGGGAACCGCTGAAGCTAGAGACCCGAAAATCGAGGCAAGGCCGAAGGCCTCGCCGAGTCCTACAATCTGACATATGGGACGAGTCGGTGCCACCAACGGGGGTTTGGAGAAACCGGAAAAACCCGGAACACTGGGAAAATGGCAAAAAAGGACATAACTTGCGTTCAAGGCTGCCACGCAAAGACCGTGAAACGCACAGAAACAACGGAGAGGTCAGGCCTCTCTCCGCACAATATGACATATAGTTTTGTTTTGGTAGGTCGTACGGCCCGCCCACAAATCGGGTTCAAAGTGTAAAAAGTACCGTTTACTATTGTGCAGAGGAAGACGTTTTCAGCTCCCTGTGACCAGCCGTAAAAGCTAGAGACACGGGAGTCGAGGCGAGGCCGAAGGCCTCACCGAGACACACAATCTGACATATTGGATGTGTTGCTACCACCAACAGTTGTCAGGAAAACATGGGAAATATGGAAAAAGGCCATGTCTTGCATTTGTGGTTGCCACGCTAAGACCGTGAGACGGAGATCAATTTGCATTGTTATTGTGCTTATAAATATTACTGATAGTTTTAACTGAAGGCTAACAAATTAATAATAAAATGTTTGTTGCAGTAACCCTGTGCATATAAATATGTGCTGTGTGTAACATTTTTGTTACAACATTATTGGATTTGAGCAGTGTGACTCTGTGTATGAGGACACTGGAGCCTTGCTGCTTCTTTTTTGCTCCTTGCTCCCGGCCCTCCTGTTCTGTGTGTCACTGTAACAACCGGTTCAATCGATGGCATCCCATCTGTTGTTCCTCTCCTGCAGTGACGGCCAGCAGAGGCACTTTGTTTGTGTGCGTGTGTGTTTTTTTTTGTCTCCTCTGTGCACTCTATGACAGATGTCATAATCGTCCCTCTCTCAGGTGACAAACTGTATCTCAGGGCAGTAGTGATGGCGATGAGCTGCAGGCACATTTGGTCAAGGACCCCAGTTGGCCAGATGGGATCATATTATTATTGTCACTATTATAGTGCCTGACAAACACTGCTGTGGTGCCCCCCAAAATACACATGCATACGTTCTCACACACACACACACATACACACACACACACACACACACACACAGCATAGCACTGCATTCTGAATGAGAAGCATTGCTATTGTAGACCAAAAGCTTACGGAGAAGAAATTTATATCCTCATCATGAGAAAATTATAGCTTGTCTTTATGGGGCTGTGCGCACTGTGATTAAGTTGTGTGTCAGTCAGCAATGCACGTGCAAGATGTGTACAGGCACACACACAGCCAGCAGCTGCTAATCTACACCGCATTAGTGTTCCCCAGGCAGGCTGCCCAACATGGCCTTCCTCCATTTTTACAGCACAAGGCCATGTATCATGTTTCTTCTTTGCGTTCACTCATACCGACTGCCTGCATCATCATTATTTTTTTACAGTAAACAAACATTACTTTTTAAAAAAATCTCCCCTGCAAGATCGCCTACAGTCTATGTTTAGACTTTTGTGTGTAATGTAACATTTACAGGTGTCTATCATGGAATTATATCAACCATCTAAATTATGATTTTTACAGTAGATTCAAATAAGCCCTTTACAGATAGACATATTGCATCATCAGTGTTTTGTACAGTAGACCTGAACGGACAAGCCAAACATTGCCTGAAGAGCTTGAATCCAGCACTGACTGGAAGTAGCTACTGGAACCTGTCAGCCATCGTAGCATGTAGCTTGTAACCCTGAGAAACAGGGGTGCTCTTGCCCTGGAGTTGCACACTGGACATTCTTCAGTTCTCCACATCAGCCACTGATACATTTCTTCTTCTCATACAAATGGTGTCAAGGGTGACGAGAAAGATTTGAGGCAGGGTGTGAGGTGGTAAATACTCCTTCCTCATTTGAAGAGCCTGTGTTCTTGGTATTTAGCTGATATAGTCATGGATCATTTACATTTACATTTACATTTACAGCATTTATCAGAGCGACTTACAATCAGTAGTTACAGGGACAGTCCCCCCCTGGAGCAACTTAGGGTTAAGTGTCTTGCTCAGGGACACAATGGTAGTAAGTGGGATTTGAACCTGGGCCTTCTGGTTCATAGGCGAGTGTGTTAACCACTAGGCTACTACCACCCTGGAACAGGAACAGTATCAATTTCCTTAAACAAATAAAACCATGCATCCCTTGAAGAGGATTTTTCCATGTTTCCTATTATAAAATACCCCTTTGCACATATTTGCACATATTGTAGCACATTGTACTCTACTCATTGTATTACAATATCTGTAGTCATAGATCAGCAGTGGAGGAGAACGGGCTGCTAATCCAGTGCAAAGAAACACAGAAACCACAAAATTGTAGTTCATTCAAACACTTCTTTTGCAATGTTATGATATGTATGATACTGGTTAAATTTTATGATCATTTAGGAACTTCCTTTTTCCCCCCCATAAAAAAATATATTTTGATGGACAAAGCCAAACCAGGACATTTCTAAATGACCCTATGTTCTTGAATTATAGTGTAATTTAGCAGACCTTCGTATCAAGGGCAGCTTGTAATCACAAGTTGCAAAAATAGGTTCTCTAGAGCAGCTTGTGGTTTAGAGCCCTTCCAAGTGGCAGTAAGTGGAGTTTGAATCTGTGAATCATCCTGGCCCTACGCACTGATGTTTGCACCATTCACGAATAAGCATTCAACATGCACATGTTTTCAAGGATCGAGCACACTTGATTCATGCGTGATATTTTTATTCACACATTACTGTCGGAGTGCAGGGGATCTCCAGCTCCTTCTGCAATGTCCCACTGCACATGTTTTGCCCTGGCTCAGTGTGGAGATGTTTGAAGAGCTGCACACAAGATCCTGCGTGTTTATTTGTAGTCAGCCATCAATTTGTGATTTCAAAGAATGTGGAGTCATTTAAAAGTTTCTACCTCAAGTGCAGTTACGATGCGTTTTAAAACAGCTTTGATGTGAAAGGGGGGTAGTAGTCTAGTGGGTAAGACACTCGCCCATGAACCAGAAGACCCAGGTTCAAATCCCACTTCCTACCATTGTGTCCCTGAGCAAGACACTTAACCCTGAGTGTCTCCAGGGGGGGACTGTCCCTGTAACTACTGATTGTAAGTCGCTCTGGATAAGGGCGTCTGATAAATGCTGTAAATGAAAGTTTTTTTTCTTCCCTGTGAAACAGCAGGGCCCGTTTTTCTCACCTCACCATTAGAATTAGATGTTGTCAGAACGAAACACCTTTGCATCTTCATCTGGTGCAGACAGTGATGTTGATCAGCCCTCCCCCCTCGTCTCCCCTGTGCCCCCTGCAGCAGCTGAATCACCCCAACGTGATCAAGTACCTGGACTCCTTCATCGAGAACAACGAGCTGAACATCGTGCTAGAGCTGGCCGACGCCGGCGACCTCTCCCAGATGATTAAGGTCAGTGCGGCTGCAGGCGTCGGGAGCTGTTGGCAGCCCCGGGGGCCGAGCCTCGGCAGCCGGTCGCGGGCTGTCTGAGCGTGATGGACGGGGCCGGCGTTAAGGTTGGGGATGGGGAGGAGATTTCTGTCGCCCCTGTTCTGACACCTTCAGCCCCCCCTCCCCGCTCCCATGCTGATGAGGCGTGACGGCTGTAGCGGCACTGGGAGAGGGGTTAAGGAGGGGCTCTGTCCATCTGATATGTGTCAGAGAGCTGTCAGAGCCCACGGGCTTCTCTCCTCGCCTCTTCCTCTCAACCTCCTGCTCCTCCTCCTCATGCTGTCTCCTCTCTGTTGGTCTTCCCACCTGTCTGTGCGCCTTGTCGCTGCACATCATTCATTTTCGCCTTTCCCTCTTTTTATGCTCTTTTCCTGAATTTCTCTGTATCGCCCACCGTTCCCATCTCTGTTCTTCCCTTAATGATGAAACTTATAAACTTTTTTCTGCTCTTTTACTCTGCTTTATGCTCAGACAGAAACGTAAAAAAATCAGTTGTGGAACTTAGCGGACGTGCAGTGTGACCGAAGGCTAATATAATTAAAAACTCTTTATACAAAGAAAGAAAAGGATGAATAAGCAGAACAGGAAAAAAATGAAAATAGACACTTGTTGTTTTGGGGCATTTAGCTGAATTTCACCAGTTAATTAGCCACATTACAGTTAATTAGGTGCCCCTCCGTTAAGGGTTGTCAGGACTCATTAGGATGCCCCTGTTAATGGCTTTTAATTAAGTGCTCAAACAGAGGCGTAGAGAGGGTTAAATGTTAATGTGTGGATGTATTATTCCTTTGATGTAGAAATCGATTTGGGCAGCTGCTCAGTCTGACATTGAACCGGTGTGTGTGTGTGTGTGTGTGTGTGTGCTTGTCATCATGGTCATTGTCTGCTCTCTTTTTTCCAACAGTACTTTAAGAGGAAGAAGCGGCTCATCCCCGAAAAATCAATCTGGAAGTATTTTGTGCAGCTGTGCAGCGCCCTGGAGCACATGCATTCCCGCAGAGTCATGCACAGGGGTACGGCGCCGTCTTTTCATCTTCCCTCGCTTCTCTACTCCGCCCTCTACTCCTCCCTCCCTGGATCTGTTATGGAGAAAAAGAAATAGCTAATAGCCCGTAAATAAGATATACTGCGACTGGTCCATTTTCTCAGAAGGGTGGTAGGGTTGAACTGGAAGGTCCAGAGGTTTTGAAACCAACATCATTATCATGATCATCAGTAAGACCTTAACCAGAATAAATATCCCAAAGTCTCTTTAAGATTTGTTTGGCAGAGGTTTTCCTTTGTAATCTGGAAAGGAGGTGGTACTTTTGGTCATTTGGTGGGTAATATAGAGAGAGAGAAAAAAACCTAAAGAATTCCTTTATCCAATTGATGCCCACAATCTCCTTCTCTCAGACATCAAGCCAGCCAATGTGTTCATCACTGCTATTGGGGAGGTGAAACTGGGAGACCTGGGACTCGGGCGTTTCTTCAGCTCCAAAACTACCGCAGCACATTCTCTAGGTGAGTAGTTCACACACACGCACATGCACGCACACACACACACACACATGCTATCCACGCCATTCAGTGTGTTGTCTGTGTGTGCATGCATGTGTTTGGAAGAGCTCATCTTCATCTTTACCACGTTACTGCTCTTCCAGCCACAGCTTAAAGCTCACAGCCCTGCAGTTTCTATGGAAACAGCTTGCAAAGGTCACTGACCCAAATGTCTGCTAACTTAAAGGATCACAGGAAGAGAATATGCTTATTTATTCACAACTACAGTCTGCTCCCAGTCCTCTTTATTGGGGAAAACATGAACATTCTGTGTTTTCACAAAACCTCACATATTTCACAGAACGTTGCTCTCTTAATATAAATAGAGAGATGCTTCTATCAAACATCATTGTTACTTCCTTTAAATAAAATACATGGGGTGATACATCAATCCATCTCTCATCTTACCAGTAGCGGCCTTGTGCTAATCAACAAACTAATTTATACCCAATTTTAACATATAACACTTTTAACAGGAAAGATTCAATAGTCAAAACAGTATGAACAAGTAGGAAACCTTTGATGTTGCTGATCATCTAATCAGCGGCTCAACATTCCACAGAAATAGGAATAGTTTTTTTTTTTTTTTTGTGGTTTCTCGTTTTTTTTCCAGAGCTGTACATATATACCATTTTATGGTATAAGAATGAACTTTTTACCCCGTGTGGGGGCTGAAAGGGGAGCCACATTGCTCTGCTTTTGGATATGATCACTGTCCAGAGTAATGGTATATCCTAAGAGGCATCTCACCAATATCACCCTGCTTACTGTGTGCCCAGTGACACCCGTCTGCTGCTCATCATTGTGGCACGACTGCCACTTTGTCAATTTGTAGATATCCCAGCATGCACCAGCGGGCCAGGGGAGCTTTATTGGCAGCAAGGGGGTTGGGTGATGGAATGCTCACACCCGTCTGCTTCATATCATATTGACTGAAGTGGCAAGGCTGGCAGGCCGGGACAGGTTATGGTAGAAAGCTGCGCTTTTAGGGCGATCTGAGGCATTCAGTCACATCCTTCCTCTTCATCTGATTAAATCGCTGCCTTTAGAGACAACACATTTTTTCATTCTTTTCTCTTCCTTGTGTGTGTTTTTTAAAGGCTCTAGGCCCTCAAGAGTGTGTTGACAGTAAATAATTGAACAAACTTCTGTTGAAACCATCTCCTTGTAACCCGCACTGAAACTGTGGCATTATCTCAGACTGACGTGACGGCCAGCCTGTGCCTTTATTATGCGTGATTTCAGATTATTGAAATTAAGGAAATAGTTTTCTGTGGTCACACAGGTTTATCGGTTTTTAACGTAAAAGGCAAGTTCTCTGTATTCTAATTAGACCTGTGTGAAATCTTTATATTCTTCTCCAGTCCTTTAACCCTTTCATTGGGCTGCAGCTCTCTCAATGATCAGATTGGGCAGTTGTATTGTAGCGCTGGCTACAATGGAGGGATTAGAGAGGGAAGTAAGCAGGTACTATATATTCATGTAGTACACAAGAGCATAGAGCCACAATTTAGGTAGGTTACTACATAGCCATCATTGACATCAATGTATCTCATGATGCTTTGCTGTGGTGATCAAATTTCATGAAGCCACAAATAACAGATACTCATATGTGGGTGGAAATGTTACAAAAGTGGGCCCAAAAAAACGAAAATGAAAAGACCTGCAGGTGCATGAGTGACTGGAACCGGCTTTTCTTGTCTGTATTACAGTGGGAACCCCGTACTACATGTCCCCAGAGAGGATCCGTGAGAACGGCTACAACTTCAAATCAGACATCTGGTCTCTGGGGTGCCTCCTGTACGAGGTACAGTAAGCCCCTCCGCCCACCCCTCTGTGACGCTGTGATTATTATACATTTTGAGTGGAGGAGAGTGGATAAGTATCTTTATGTATGTATGTGATCGAGCGGGACAGGGGAGATGGAGGTCTCATCCTCAACCTCCAACCCTCCCTCCCGGAGCCTCTGAGTCACTCTGAAAGTGCATGTAGAATAACAATGGCCCCGCGAGGCGGAGCACGCGCTTCAGACAGGCGAATGTGTCTCTGTTCACTGGTGGGTCTATGCAATAACACTGTCACTCACTATGACTGTGTTTCCTGTGTGGTTAAACTTTAATTTTTGCTGTGCGTGTGTGTGTGTGTGTGTGTGTGTGTGTGAGGGACAAAGAGGGGAGAAAGAGGGGAGAGCTGGACTGAGAAGGTTTGCTACAGATTTTTACTGATGATTCATTCGCTTGGCTCAGCACCTCCTTTTCCTCCCAGACTTCCTGTCCGTCCAGGGAACAGTGGTTGGGCTTCATATTTGTTTTCTGACAATATAAAACCAGCTTTATGCTGGTTTCCCTATCACACTCTTTATGCAACCTTATTTTATATGTATGGATGTTTTTAATACATCTGTTTTGAACATACACATATTTTATATGACAGTATGTTTTTTTTGTTGTTATGTAGCATTGCCTGTCTGTGTGTGTGTGTGTGTGTGTGTGTGTCTGCACACTCCCCGTCTGCTTCTTACTGATCATGCTAATGAGCTGTGGTCACAGCTGCAGGTCAAAGGGCAGAATAATTATCAGTCTTCTCCTTATTAAAAGTGGAACCATATCGCCAGGTCAGCCACCGCCAACCCAGCCTATCCGAGCCACAATTAGCCACCGATGCAGAGAAGGGAAAAAATGCAATAAAAAAACTCCAAAGTCAGAAACAAAACGAACCATTTTCTATGCGATTCTTTAGCAATGATTACGTTTCTGTACACGCCTTGGGAGATTAGTTTGATGAGAGATGCGCCATACGCACATGTCTGCTTGACTGTCTGGGGGAGGGAAAAAATCGCTCCTCTGTTAGTTAATTTCGTCTGTTGTTCCATCATCGACATTTCCTCAGAGAACCACTTTCAAAAAAACAGCCCATGTCTTTGTGAGAAAAAAGAAGGAAATTAATGTTGATTTCAGAGAGCTGGTGTAGCCTGTTGGGAACGGTGATGTGGATGTGACATCAGCTGAATATTTTGAGAGTGTGGATGGCGACATGAGCATTTCTCAAGCTCGGTGGATTGTTGGTGACCCTTGCCACCGGTGTGCGGTGACAGTGATCTGTTATCTAAGCCATAAAGTGCTGTCCGGGCTGCTATCTCACTGTCTTGTTAAATTGTTGGATCATCATAACAGTGGATGTTTGTCATGATGACAAATTGCACTTTTTTTCTTTCTCTTTCCTGCAGATGGCTGCGTTGCAGAGTCCCTTCTATGGAGACACATTGAATTTGCTGTTGCTGTGCAAGAAAATTGAGCAGTGTGTCTACCCACCTCTCCCAACAGAGCACTACTCTGAGAAGGTACGGTCTGCGGCCTGTATTGATTTATTGATGATTATGTTAAGCACACTATTGCTAATAAAAAAATAGCATTGTAAAATGTTTTTTTCTGGCAAACAATTTCCTCAGAAATTTGTATAATGCCGTTTTAGAGGTCAGATTGTTGTATAATATATTATGAGCAAGGGTCAAATAATACAGAGAAACATTAACACAGATACATCAACACAGTTTTTAAAAACATTTTTTATTTCACTCCGTCTGGTTATCCTTTGGAAAAATGGGATATTAACATGAAGCTACAGATTTGGTTCAGGACATTTTTATCATTGATCTCTGTTGCGACTTGCATGGCTTCTTTACTCCCGGAAACTCTGGAATGTGATTTTATTGGGTGATTGTCTACAAGGGAAGAATTTTTAACTTCTTTATCAGATGCTGGTGTGCACAGGGTGAATCAGGGCAGTCAGTTAATGATGTTGACTCTGTGCTGCGATGAGGAGACAGTCAGACGGTGCCATATGTGACTCATTTTTATGGGTCTGTTTACAGGCAGGGCATTGTGGCATTGGGTCGGGAGTTGGGCTTTTCATGCCCAGTGTGAGCAAAGTTCAAGTGCAGTGTGCTGTGGTTGGCCGGGTGGACTGCAGCTGCTACAGGAAGAGTGTCAGATGAACTATATAACTGGAGCTCAAGCAGAAGACTCTTAAAGACTCTTAAAGGGGCTTATAAATAGCTATACTAGTAGTTTTACAATCATGTCATAATTCTTAACACCATGTTTTTAATGCCTTGATTTGGCACAATGCTAAAAAGATGTGAATTGCCATACATTCAGTCTTTTTGCACTTCCTCGCTGGCCAAGGTTCCTAAATTGATGGTGTCCCACATGCATGTAGGCCAGGGACATGATAAGGTGATGATGGATTGGAGAGTGGTAGCTACTCACACTACTCTATGATCAACACAAAGTAAGAGGTTCGACTACCTTTGTGACCCTGAGCAAGACACTTAAACCCAAGTTGCTGTCCCGGTAATTACTGATTGTAAGTTGATCTGCTATAATATCAGTGTCTGTTGGTCACTTTGTTTAAAAGCCTCTGACGAGTGATTGTAATGTATTGTATGTGTATTGGTAAAATAACTAGAGCTACATGGGAAAATCAGCAGAACCCCACATGCGGATCAACATGGGTAGGCTAGACTGGGTCAGATCTGTTGAAGCTGGCGGCAAGGGTAAAGCAGAGACTAAAGAGTGGATGACCAGACTCTGTAGAACTCAGACTAAATGGCACTGCAGAGTAGTGATGGCAATTAGGCCGGCGTTTTCGTGGCCTGTCTGAAGTGACAACGAGTGGAGCCAGCAGCATCAGCAGCAGCGCTCCATCCATCCACCCACTCACCCAACCAAACCAGCCCCCACCCACCTCCACACGGAGAGCCGTGTGTCAGAGCTGGCAGTGGTACTACAGCAGACGAGCCGGCTGACAGACCTCCTAAATGAGTCCAGACAAAAGCTCATACATCACGGCGGTGAATTACCCGCTACACGGCCCAGCGTCTGCCTTCAGCTCCGTCTCCTCTCCCCTTCCTTCTCTTCCTCCCCTCATCTCTTGCCTTCTCGTGTTTTCCGCCAGGCGGAGTGACAGGCCGGTGATTGCGACTTGCCGTTTAAAGGTCAGGACTTAAGCAGAGCTTGTCGCCACTCACTGATCAGTTGGAGAAATCGGTTTTAATGACGTGCAAGGTTCAGGGCGCAGCTGGGTGGACGGGGGCTTCGTTGCTTCTGATTGGCAGTTGAATCACGGCTGCCAAAGTAGAGCAGGTTGAGACTTTTTGCTACATGACACAAAGTCTTTTCCGGCAAGAGAATGGGTAGGAAAAAAATCCCACATAGTACAGGATATCGGCTTCATCTTGAGCTTTTGAAAAAATGGGTATTTCTCCACCCAGTGTATCTCACTTTTGATTTGCAAGGACTTTCCTGGAATACTCGTTTGGTGTATTAATTGGGAAAAATTAATCTGGGTCAAAGAAGCTATTTTACATTTAATAAAACCATTGTAGACATTGTCCCAAAACCTAAATGTGTATGAAGACAATAATTAGAACATGGTCAAATTATTATTAACCCATAAGAACCAGCACGGTCACGCAAAGATTTCTCAAGATGTGCCGTTCAAGCTCTTTTGAAGAAGGACAAAGAAACAAGCAATGTTGAGGATTGTATCTTCCAAGGAAACTTAGTACAGCAGATCAAAAACACATAAAAAAAATATTATTTCCTTTCAAAACTGGAAGTAGTCCAGAAGTGCCATCAGCACAGAACTGGCAGGAACCAGTGGGACCTAGGAACACCCATCTACTATCTTGAGACATCTGGCCATAAGTGGTCTTCATTGAAGAGCTGCAGCCAAAATGCCCTACCTCTGACATGGAAACCAAGCCAAGTCACTCATCTGTGCATGAAAACAGGATTTGGCTGTAGAAGAAGTAAGTTTGTTTGCCAAAGGCCTGATCATGAGGGTCTACAAGGAACCTTGAAGCATGGTGGAGGTTCCTTGCAAGTTTGCATTTCTACAAATGGAATTGGAGATTTGGTGAAGATTAATGGTGTCTTCAGTGGTGCAAAATACAGGCAGATACTTATTCATCGTGCCATATCATCAGGCATATGATTGGCCCCAAACGTATTTCGCGGGAGGACAACAACCCCAAGCATACAGCCTATGTATGTATGTTTGTATACTTTACACAATGTGGTGTTAAGCATCTCTTTCTTCCCTCCTTTAGCTGAGGAATCTGGTGAGCATGTGCATCAACCCTGAACCTGACAAAAGGCCAGACATCACGTATGTGAGGATGATTGCCAAGCAGATGCAGCAGCTCACCGCCAGCAGTGGTCAATACGGCAACCAGTGAAAGACACAGATGAAGCCGAAGCCACAAAGCCACGGCCCGGTCAGACTGGATCCTGATTTAATTCTCCGAGGAGAAAAGTGAAGGAGAAAACACTGAGGGAGAGAGAGAGAGAGAGAGATACGCCACGAATCTCTATATAAGTGGACTGAACTTTTCTAATCCTATGTGTAACGTTCTTTCCTAACAGAAAGTCTAACTCACAATGCGGTGGTCCTAAAGAACCACCGGATTTAACAATCTAGCAGAGCTGTGTGACTGTCGCAGGGGAGGAGTTTTGCCCCCTCCATTGGCTGAAGGAGAGAAGCCTGTTCACGACGGCATTGTTACAGAACGTTCTTCCTGTCGTGAGTTCTGGTAGGTTGCTCACATGTTTTCTGTCTGATTGGCAGGGGTGCATTCCAAACCCGTTTTTTTTTTTTTTTTTTTTTTTAACTTTTTCTTCTGACTGTACCACTCTTGCTCTTTTGACATTTTCCACTTCAAGCAGACAGCTCAGATTGTAGCGCTGTCAGTTTCTGCTTTGCTTCATAGTAAGGTTTTATGTTTACCATGTGCCGTATCCGGGTTAATTCAATCACTTACCTCGGATGTGTTTTTATTACACATATTATTTTTCCTTTACGATGTGCTCATTTAAAACTTAACAAATTTACATTTACATTCAGGACTTTTGGATCAAGTTGAGGTGCAGTTTGAAGCCTCTTCCTGAGATTTAAAACAGCATATTATGCTCATGTGACATTATGAACAGGAATGGAACCAAACTCCCACAGAGCTGTGTGTGAATGTGTAGTGACTGCTCACACACAAGGCACACACATAAATATGCAACAGTATAAACAAATGCAAGAAATATAAATGTGTTACAGCATATGGTCATAAATGTGTAATAATTATGTGAATTTCAGATTAGTGGTGATGTGGATTATTTTCCCTAAATTGTTTTCATGATACAAGATGTTTAAAAAAAAAAAAATTCTTAAAAATTTAAACAGAATTTAGGTGGTGAAGGTTTGAACCACTCACAGTCCAAAATGTGATGTCATTGCTTGGATGTGTGCTGCTTAGCAGGTGCAGTCATGGTTCATTACAGATAACTTATTAAATGAACTCTTTATGATCGCAACTACTTTCACTTTCAGAAGGATGGGAACCCTTAATGTTAAAATAGTTATGTAGATACTGTAATAATTTTTGGACTGGCTTTGTTTTAGAGATTGATTCACATTAGTTGCATTTTTGTAGTAGATAAAACGATTACTATAATAAAATCGCAATGTTGTTTGTAATCATTTATTTTCTTATTTCCAGCATCCACAGTAACTATAGTATTTTTCTCCCTAATTACGTTTCATTGCATGAAGTATGAAAAACTGGGGAAAAAAAAGGTATTTAAATGCACGCCAGAGAACAGACTGTATTTCACAACTTCATTTTTATTGTAAACCACGGAAAAACATGCTATTCCCACACAGGGGCAGGAGAAAGGAAGGGTCAAGGAGGTTACGTGTAAAACTGTAGAAGGTTTGGGAGCTCTTCAGGAGGTGTCCATGGTTTGTATGGTCTCCTCCACCAACTCCGTGTGTAGAGGGGTCACAGCCTTTGTCAAAACACCAGTCGTTCCGCACTTGTACTTGTAACTTCCAGCTCTGTTGAGAAAAACATGGTGTTTAATGGTTTACCATTCACAGCACGCCCGGCCAAGCAGCATCACAAAACTGCAACCGCTGTTCAGATAAGCTCACGGACCACTCTACTCTTTTCAAGCCAGCATGTGCGTGTACTGGTATAAAGTTAGTATTAACGTGTTTAATTAAAAAGTACACACTTCCAGGTTAGTGGCAGCACGTTGAAATGTCAGTGAAACACACAGAAAGGGTTAAGTCTTTTTTGGTACAACATTTCCAGGCTTGATCCTCTGCCTTCACCCGTATGCTCTACTTCAAACAATCGCTCCACTCGAGCCTTAAAGACAGTAAAAGGTAAAAATCCCACGGAGGTTACAGACCCTTTACTTTTAGAGTCCTGGGCAAATGCCAAGTGAAGTCATCTGATTGAGAGGAAAAGGAAAAGTAGCATATATATGTAAGGGTGTTGACGGAGGACCAGCTCTGGATCTGGTGGTAGTAGCCTAGTGGGTAACACACTCACTTCACACTATGAACCAGAAGATTCAGGTTCAAATCCCACTTACTACCATTGTGTCTCTGAGCAAGAGACCTAACCCTAAATTAATCCAGGGGGGACGGTCCCTGTAACTACTTATTGTAAGTCGCTCTGGATAAGGGCGTCTGATAAATACTGTAAATGTAAAATCTGAATGCACGCTGACACACAACTGTACTCACTGGGGCCTGGCGTCAAGCTCATTTACTCTTCAAACAGAACAGGCAAAAAAAAAAAAAACAAAAAAAAAAAACAGGCACAAGTGCATTTTAGTTGCATTTCAATTACAAGCTGTTTAATGAAAGTTGCCAGGTGATGCGTATTATGAGAGGAAGGGGGAGGAATTTAAAACATGCATCCTCGCAGCTTACTTTTTTTTTTTTTTTTTTTTTTAAATGGCAAAAATCTAAGGGAGGGACTGAATACAGATTTGAACAGATGTGGCATTAAAAACACTTACAGTACATTTATACAATAAAAACTGATTCATTTGAGGGAGGTTTTCCTTCACTTGGTGCAGATGCACCATGCTTGTCTCACCTGACTCCCTTCTTGTTAGCCTCATCGTGGGGCCGCAGGTAGTCCACCTTGCCTTTGCTAATCACACACAGGTCAATGTTGCTGCCAGAGCCCAGGTCGTTGAAGATGCCCCCTGCAATGGCATCACGTACCAGGCGCTTAGCATCTTCCTCCTGCATTAAGAAAAAAAAAATATATATATAGTTTCAGGTTTACATGTATGCCCAGCTAATGAAACAAGGACACACACTGGCAATGTTCTCGGCAAAGATTAAGGAATGGAAAAAATAACTACAATCTAAACGTGACTGGGTATAGGACGGTACACACAGAGGAACAACTGCTGTAATCGGTCGAGCTCCGCAGCCGATATCAACATAAATATAAAATGCAATATCGCCCTCTATGGACAGCCGATAGGAAAAGCAGTACACTGATCTCTTTCCTATAGCAAAGAAAACCTTTACACTCTGTCTACACACATACACACACACACCTATGTCATGTCACCTAAGATAAACGATCCACTGGCACGGTGCAATTTACACAATAGATTCCGTCTTTTCCCCAGTGAGCCATTCAGAAGACTGTCTACACCAGAGATGCAGCGGTCGTCCACACGCCAGGGTTTTAATGTGAGCGTTGGGGGGGGGGGGGGGGGGGGGGGGGGGGGGGGGGGGGGGGGGGGATGATAAATAATTTACTTGTACTAATCAAGAGGCTGAGATTTTCAGCCAAGGCTGAATATCTTTTTGTAGAGACAAAAGATCACGTGTATAAATAGCTTCTACGGGGCTGTGTAAGAAGAGTGTGTGTATATACACACACTGGGTCGAAGCGCAGGGTGTTTCAGAGGCAATTATTTTGGGTTTAATGGTCCCCTGGGCCCGGTGGGGAGGAGAAAGAGCTGGAGCATGGCCCGTGGAGCTGTGTTTGTGGGGTGGGATGGGGGCTGCAAGAGACCTCGGCAGACGGGGTCAACGTCAGGGAGACCTGCCACGCTACTCGGCCTGCTCCTGCTCCACAGGGGTCCTACCCCCTTCACCCCACCCCTAACCATGCGGCATCTGCACAATCACCATTAGCTGTACAAGACCAGAGTACCCACAGGACTCTGAATTAATAAACAAAACGAAAAATTCCAAAAAATACATCAAGCTTCCAACAGGAACGTGCCTAGAGCGAAGAGCTTTTACCTCTTTCTAGATTATGCGCAATATTTAACATCTGTAGCATGATTTTACTTCACACACTTCTCAGATTTAACCGCTGTCTCCTGGAGCTGCAGCCGGAGGACAGGGACTGCGGGGAAGGGGACATGCTGCACACGATTAAGAGAAATCACATCAGATCTGCCTTCACTCCCAGACAAACTTCTTATGAGCCAAGCGTTCCCAGAGGGGACGTATGATCGCTAGCTCAGACGCTGGCTGCGGTGCCGCCGGCTACCTCTTCTTAGCTGAGAGCTACAGGCTAAAGCTCCCAGACACGGAAACTGAACAATTACAGCAGCTCACACAAAAGAAGCCCACCAGTCACCAGATAAGGAATTCCATTAATACGTTGTTTTAGTTTCAGCCATCATTGCTGCAGGCGTTTTCCATTTCAGACCTTATCAATAAAAAGGTCTCTGGGTGGGTATTGGTGCTTGTAATGCATACCAAAATCTCCTTTGGAAGGTCAGTTTGGAAACAAGTACTAGACTTTATTCTTTTTTTTTTTTTTAATTAGAGAAATTTCTTAAGCTAAAACAATAAAACTCTTAAATTAATAATAAACTCACCAAACATAGCCCAAAAATGCCTACAAACTCATTTTAATTAAAAAAGAAAACCCCAGCACAATCTGAAAAACAACATGCAGGGAGATGCCATGAGCATAAAGTTAGGAAAGTGCAGTGGTCGGCCACTTTCACCGTAACAAGGAAACTTGACAATTTGAATTCTGGGAAATAGATTGCAGACCAGTGATTATTGCAGCACGAACAGAAGCTCGCCAGTCTAAAAATGAGTTCCTCTGTGACCGTCTCTAGCGAAGCAGCCTTCAGTGGTGACTGGTTACAAGAACAGAGTCAAGACTCCAGAGACTCGTGGTATAAGTGCTGCAAAGAGCTTTAAAAAATATATTTATGTCAAAATGGGATTTTTATTAATTATACTGCATCCGATGAGACAAAACTACCAAATACTTGCTAATAATATAACGACACACCACATATGGTAAATGGTGCAAAATATCCTAGTTATACATCTAATAGGATATTTTATATTGGAACGGTGTACGAGAACATGTGTTTTAGAGCACAAAACAAAACGGCTGGTTTGGAGAAATGTAGCTGCCCAGCAAATACTGTACAAGCAACAGCTGCAGAAAACGGGACAGCAGGATCCGCTCAGAAAGGGGACGGAAGCTGTTGGCCTTTCAGTTCAATAGAGGACTACAGACCACTTCATTACAAACACACACACACACACAGAGTAACAAACAGGTGTGTTGTTGGTTTGGGTGGGTCAGGAAAGTCAGGCTGTGGGGAATTCATTACAGCACCAGTGACAGGGACTCTGCTTAAACAGTACCGGTAGCCTCACACTTTTACTCACCGCTTCACTCGCAGGACATAGCAAAGAGCGCACACACACACACACACACACAGTACAGAGACACCCCCCCTTTTCCATCCACTCATCCCCCCGTTCATCAATTATTCAGCCGTGCAGGCAGAGTGGAGAGGGGCGGCTTAATGTGTGCAGCTACCAGGCCCTTTAAAAGATGATTTATGAAGCGCCGGACATATCCGCTCCTTCCAACCCCCCCCAAATGTGAGCGGTGGCGAGCCCACGAGACCCCGGGCAGCACTTTAAAAACGGCTACTGCCTCAGAGAGCCTCAGGCTCCGGCACTCAAACCTCGGTCAAAGCAGAGGGGCGGGACTGACCAGTAAAAAGTGGAGCTGCGACCGAGATAAGACCCGCAAACTTTACACTCTGACGCTTCCTGGAGCGGCGATACGGCAGAGACTAGACAGCAACAACAACAACAATGGAACACGCACGCGCCTGGCCCATATACACGTTCCCCTCTCCTCACAGCGATCAGTAAGAGAGACACGGTAAAGCGTCTCAATATTTCATAAGCGTATTAAATATGCCAGAGACACCATTCAACATCTGCTATCCTTGGGGTGCACCAGCCCTCAGGAGAGGAGCCTGATCTCTAATTGGGCTAAATGCCAAACAGAAGCCGCAGTTTACTCCCCTTCCAAGCCAAACAAGGCCGACAAGAACCGCCCATATTGTCCCTCTCCAGAACTCCCTGATCCTTGTCAGGCTCCATTTGTACAGACCAGAGCGGGGCCTGTGTTGTGTGTTTACGTGCGCGTGTGCTTTAATGGCGCTGGACACGTATGCAGTTTAGTGGGAGGTGACACCGCGGTTACCCCAGTCTCTCCTCTCATTAAGATACTACAGGCCTTACTCAACGATGTGGGACAAGAAACGGCGGCAGAGTTGTGTTGGGGGTGGGCGAGACTTCCTGGTTTCATGCTGTAATGCATTATTAATAACGTCACTTACGGACGCACGTTCCCTGCCGTGTGTTTGTCTCAATATACCATTTATTCTTCTGCAATTACAATGTCTAAATAATGAACCGCATCGCACCGCTTCCAGGACCAGCACGCACTTCGAGCCTTTCAGGAGATGAGTCTTTGTTCCTACATCTGGGAGAAGAGAATGTAATGCTGAAGACAAGCTGGCATTTCACCTATGTGCACCAATTAGAAAACCGGAGCCGATGACCGTTATCTTCTGGACGTTTGTGGTTTTAAGGAACAGACAAAACGTTTTATGACCACCGCCGACTGTACCAAAATATAAATGCTACATCACCTCAACCAGCAGCAGTACTATTTGTAGCTCCGCCCACTTCCCCCCATATAAACAGTTGTGGCCTAGTGGGTAAGCATCTGTAATCAGAAGGTTGCCGACTGGCGCCAAGGTGCCACTGAGCAAAGCACCGTCCCCACACACTGCTCCCCGGGTGCCTGTCATGGCTGCCCACTGCTCACCAAGGGTGATGGGTTACTTCACTTTCAGTGACATCTCATTCTTGTCTGTCCATATTTCTATGTTCAAAACAAATAATTTTTTTAATGTATTTACTACATCATAAAAAGGGTGTGGTCAAACTTGAATGAGGCACATGTATATACTGTACTAGTACTGTAAAAGTTATACACGTTTTAAAACGCACACATCGTACCAACACCTACAACCTGTTCACTTCCAAGTATGTGTCTGGTGAGGACCTCCCCGAGAGCAAGACCTTTGTGTGGGCGTCGCCATTCCAGTCACACTCTTCATCTTCAGCTCTGACAAATCAGGCTGTTTACAGCCGGAAACCCTGTGGTCCAAAGAACAGTGCTACACCCGAACAATATGATTTATATGTATGTTGGACTAGCTTTAACATGAGCACTTTAAAATATTTGTACCAATCATGTTGCTAAAGTATTTAAATACTTTTCCATTAGTGTAATTACTGGGGTCAGATAAACGCTCATATCAGTGAGGGGTGACCAATAATCCCTGGGCATCATGCTAATTTGTTGTGCCACTCGGAATGTATACAGGGTGCAGATCTATAGTTCTGGAACCAGACAAAAATAATCAATATAGAAAACAGTGGGGCCGTTTCAGCGTGGTGAAATATATTAAACTCCTCCGCTGTGCTCCTCTGTCACTCTCTCTCCGTGCAGCTCCTCTCCCTGGCTCCGTGTTTAGGAGCGATCCATAGCTGCCCACATGACAAATGAGCCTGGCTGAGCAGCCGTGGCTGGGTACCCAGCATCCCAGGCGGTGGAGAGGGCTTTAGGGCAACAAGAGCTCACATCTACAGAGCGCAGAAGAAGGTCCCACTGGAGCTCCACAAACACACACACACACACACACACACACCTTCCCTCTCAGCAACACTGCACTGGTTCATAAATCAGTGAGCTAGAGTGGCAGCTCGGCTCGTCCTCATCCATCTTACCCGGCCTGACTCTCCAGTGGGATGGAAGGGGTGGGGGTGGTTCTGTGGGCTTGCAGCCTGAATGATGGAATAAGAATCTCATCCCCATCCGCTAAACCTCTAACCCAGCCTCCGCCCAGAGACCTGAACGACAGCTCGGCTAGAGAGGGAGGGAGGGAAAATGGGGAAAAAGGAGAAGGCACAAAAGAGAGACAGGGAAAGGTAGAGCAATAGATCACAGCTGCTTTTCTCAGAGAGAGAGAGAGAGAGAGGGAGAGAGAGAGTGTGTGTGTGTGTGTGTGTGTGTACACACACTGGGACCTCGGGTCATGCTGGCTTTCTTGAGGCTATTCCTTCGTAGAAAGGATACTGGTGTCAACTGCCGCCACAACCAAACCAGCCACGTGGAGATGTTCAATTGCTGCAATGCTTCACAATATACCAGGACTCATTTGTTTCGCTTAAAAAAATGTTTTATAAGTACTGGGCTGGTTTCCTGGCAGTCAAATAGAATTATGAATCTAAAAAAACCTACTATTTTCCCACAACTCTATTTGCCACTGGTCTTGCATTTACGGCCCATCATCTGGGAAGCGATTTTGTCCACTCTTTTCCGGCAGTTACATCCGTCTCTTGAGCACCACGCGCGTGTAAAGACCATGCAAATCTTCCTGCGGCACGCAGTCTTCCAGTGCCCATTATTACCAGTCAGCTTTTATGGGTGTTGTGACAGGCTTCTCCTGGGACTGCGCTGCGGTGCCAGCAGCGACAGCAAACAACCACCGCCCTTCTCTCTTCTTCAAATGAATGCTAATTATTCCGCCCTCCACCCCTCCCCAAAAGTCGGGATTGATGAGCTCTGCAAATCTACTGTAGCGCCGAGCCTGATCTCGCTGAGACAGTGAACTTCCATCCCAGTCTTCCCCTCCAACCCCCGTGTTTCAGCACCTCAGCTCAGCCGCTTGTTCTCCTCCTCCGGCCCGTTTTTTTTCCTGCTCCTGCCTTCATTAGGGCGCTATTAATTAGGCTCCTCATCTGCAAGTCGATGGCAGTGGCTGCAGGACAGATAGCCTTTGAATTCCACCCCTATGATCTTTGGGTTTGTGCAGTAAGGAGCATGCACACACACACACACACACACACACACACACTCTCTCTCTCTCTCTCTCACATGACGAGCTTCCATGACAATTAGTGCAAGAGGGGAATGAATGCCCCCACTGCACAGATCCATTATTCATGTTTTCACACGCTACGGCACGGCTTCAATAAATCATAGCACAGCGAGCGTTTTTTAAAACTCCTCTGAGCAGACACACACACACACACACACACACGCCTGCATATGGGGGCTTCATGAAAATGACCTTGGCAAATCATATCGATGGCATTAAAAAAAAAAAAAAAGTGGAAATGGAGGCGAAGGAAAAAAAAGGCTGAGATTAAGCCCCTCAAACCCTTTGCCACATGCATTGGTAACGGGGACACGGAGGGGGGGGCTCATCTGGCTCAGGCCGAGAGGGGAGAGGTTGGGTTGTGCAGGTGATTGGTCCCCACGTTTGCCATTTGTTTAGGGCCACTTAAAGCAGCAGGGCGGTTTAATGGCGTTCCACTGAGAGGGCTCGCTCGAGCCGCTCGCCGCCGTTACGACCAAGGGCCTGACAGCCACCATAAATTACAGCTCGCTCAGGCGGCTCGGGAGAGTCCCCTGCGCCGCGCCCAGAAGCTTGCTGGCCTGAGAGGGCCAGATTCATGTGGCCACTTTACTGGGCAATTCATACCACTGACAGCTGCTTTTATAACAACACACGCTGCTCTCAGAGGAGTTCTGGACCTCCAATAACCATCATGGCGCAGCAGACTGAGCGGAAAGCATGCAACACAAATGTTCACTGGTTTTTACAGAGGACTCAAGAATGAAAGTGTTTCATTGCTGTAAAAGGGGCACTGCACCCACAATTTCTATTGTGGTTTAATCTCTTAAAAAAGTTAACTTATGGTGTGCATGGAGGGAACTAAAGCAATTCATTTTCACTTTTTTGTGGCATCAACTGGCACAGCGGTGCAGAGGATCTTGGGATTAAAGAGCAGAGGGTTCAATGCATGTCACTGGGGGTGTTCGAAAACATCGATACGAGAACATTTTGTCGATATACGGACACCAAATATTTGTATTTTTGTGCAAAAACTCCACTCCTGTAGATGGCGGTGTACACCAGGGTACTTTGACTGCTTGACAGTTCAGGCAGAGTGAAATCGCAAAACATGAAAGAGGGATTGCAGCATCTTGTAAAAACAGAGCTGAAATACATTTTCAGTGAACGGTAGAATATCGCAACATATACAGTAACACAAGATATTCAATTTTATCGTGACCCATGTGTCGTGTTACGTATCGTATTGCGATCCACACAATTCCTCATGGCTTCCTAAAATAATTTAAAATTACACATCATATTTGACAAATGCGTAATTTATTTTTTTTAATCAATGAGTGGGTGTGGGGCTCACTCACCTCCATGTCGGGCATGTAGCGGTCCTCAAACACTGCCATGGCAGCCAGAGATCCAGATCCTGCAAACGGTCAGAAATGAACATTCAACATCACCTTGCAACCAAACATGAATACGGATCACCAGTCAGTCACACACACACACCAAAAAAAAAAAAAAAAAAAAAAAAAAAAAACAGAAGGTGCCATATTCCAAAACCTCATTAAAAATGTATTACAACTTCCATCTCACGACCTTCATCAGCATCCAGCCAAGCGAGGTCCTGAGCTCAGGAATTTCGGCAGCAGGTGCACTAATTGCAGCCACTTGAGAAAGTGCTTATCTGTGACAAAAGACAGCAAGAAGCCCAGAGGTGGCCTCAGAAGAGCTGGGAGCTTCATAAAGTCCATTTGGAACCTCCACAACTCTGTCCCAGAGAAGGGGGAGAGAGAGAGAGAGAGAGGGGAAACCCAAAGAGATTAACCTCCATTTTTCACTCCAATTAGACTCGGAAAAGCCCGCGCTTTCACCATTTGCCTTTTCTTCTCGGCATTTTAACACGTGCACCTTTGCAGCACTGATATGACGCGGCGGTGATGCGGCTTCTGCTCCGCTTAACGACCTGAAAGGGGTTGGGGGCAGATCGCCGTTACCAGCTGCACTGTAATAAAACGAGAGCTGATTGGACTCAGTTTTTTACTAGCAAGCGATGTGTGCAGTTCTGAAAAAGTAATTATCACATTCCTTCGTGGAATGCAGTTTATAGGGCTGCTGCTTAAACAGGTTTCGTAGCCAATGCTGGCGACTTAACCCTATATTCCATAACCAGAGACATTTATAAAACCCACCACCAACCCATTTTCCAAGCATTCTGCCAGTGTCAAGCAGCTAAATCAGGAACAAAACCAGACAAGACAACTCTTACGAAGTCTGCAAACGCATGGTCAAACTGGCAGAGGTGGAGTTAGAAGCGTGTTAGTTCCAGTCATTTCATTGTTGGAAAATGATTACCATAATCAACGTTTGCGCTCACAGCAGTCAAAAGCACCTCTCTTCACAGGTGCAGCCACCAGACTGCTGTCAAGGCAAGGTGAGCCCAGCCCGAGTCGCACAGTAGGTGACCCCGCCCGGGCGTGGCCCACAGAGACGCCTGGAACCTTCTGGCAGCCGCCATAACTAATATTCAATTCACAACGGTGCTGGATGGATTCAGATTGGACCAAAAAAAAGAGAAAGACACGAGGAAGAGGAGTGGGGAGAGCTCTTATCTCAGAGAGGACAGACAGGGAGAGAGAGAGAGAGAGAGAATATAAGAGAGAAAGTAAAAGAAGATAAGGTAGGAAAGGAAACAGACAAACTTGTCTGAACCCTGCTTTTGTTTTCCTGGACATTCTGTGCAAGCAGACAATCTTGCATAGTTTGCTGGAAAGGTACAACTGAGGGGGGAAAGAAAAAAAAAAAACAACACACACACACACACAAGTCCTCATTTGTCCTTTGTCAGCACAAGTGCTGCTTTGTGACAGTTTCACATCTGAGTAAGCACACAAGATCTCCTGAGAGAGATGGAAAAAGTGTGTGTGTGAGCGAGTGTATGTGTGTCTTCATCCCTTCCTTTATAAGTAACATTAGACTACCAGGCGCTTCATCTTGTATTATTCATGCAATGCTGAGGCAGACTGCTTGAGAAAGGAGGATAAAATGCATCAAGACCCACAGTTCCACTGGTCAGGGAAAATGCTATGAAAAATACAGTTAGGCAGCGCCTAACACCAGCTTTCCAAGCTCTCTGCTCTGACAAGACCACCAAAATCCAGCAAGTGGAATCAGGAAAGCTACTCTGATAATAATAAAAAAAAAAGTGACATGTTAAGACTACTACAATGCAGAGGAGATGTTTATGCTAAGTACATTATGCTGGACTGGCATCAGGTGTGAGTTCGAAGAGGTGAATGGACACACCCATGCTGCTAAGAACTATGGTAAATGGTATAACAAAGTCTAAAGTGGGAGGTCAACTGTGAATACAATTCCGGATGCTCCAATATCTCTTCCAATTTTATGATGGAAAATTGCAATCCAATGTAATCAATGACTGGGATAAAGATAAAGTGCAAAAGTGACTCATTTGGGCTAAAGAGTTAAGCAATACTGACCTCTAGTGGATCTTACCAAATATACACGATGACCCATTCAATTTAAAGCCCCCCACTGGTCAAAATATTAATAGTGACATGGGGAAATCAATTATTCTAATCCAACTGAACTCAATGACAGAATAAATTCAACAATATTATGATTTAAGAAAACTTGTTACATGAAAAAGCATAACTCTTCAAACCCTTTTCTGACCAGGATAACTTTAACAAGCGTAATACAATGCTTCTAAAACTTGATAATGAACAATTAGATAAAAACAGTCCAAAATTCTATTATCTGTACTATACAAAAAAAAAAAAAAAAAAACAATGTGTCAGACACTAGGGAATCCTTCTTTTCCAGACCCATCTGTTTTGTGCCCTAATCATTGTGACCTTAAGGCACAGGGCAGTAAGCCCTGATGTTTGTTGTTTAGGACTGAGCCAGGATGCCTGTTAATTCGTCTCTCCAGTCCCTTTAGAATAGCCTCCATCTGCATACTCCTTACTCAAAGTTTTTTGACAACGTAGAACCATAAAATTTAAAAATGCACTGTTTTTCATGGTCTATTAGTAACCTCTTCTGAACATTTGAGCAGAACAGCCATAGATAAAAATGAATCCTGCTGCAGACCTGTTTAAAATATCTCTAAGCCATCTGATATTGGACGTGCCCATCATCTGGATGTAAAAACGTACCCATGGTGACATAGGGCAGCTTGTCAGTCGAACCGTGTGGGTAGATGCTGTAAAGATGGGGACCATTGCAGTCCACCCCCCCGAGGACCAGAGCAGCACCAATGTAGCCCTGATACCTGAAGAGGAAACCAGAGATGGTAGGAGTCAAATTTCAGATCCAAAGAAGCAGTGTGTTGCTTAGCTGGTGTCCTTGGACACAATGCACTAATGCGGCAGAAACGGTCATATACAGCAAGTCACATACAGAATACACATTCTGAGTAGCACAGCACCTGAAAAGCATCTGTTTCAGCATCCGATTGGCTGTGGCCACGCGGGGCAGGCGACCGGTGGAGAGAGAGTGCAACTCCAGGTTGGAGGAGATGATCTGGGTTGTCATCTCTGTGTCTGCGGCTGTGCCGGCTCCACAACAGCTGCAGAACAAAACAGGCATGAAGAGAGTATGAAACAATCCCAAAAAGAGCGTTATTCCACCTTTGAGCAACACAAACTGCAGTTTGTGTTGCATTCAACATAGCCTTATAAATAGAGAGCAATTCATGAAATTCATTTCAATACCAGCAATCTTTTAAAAGTGATACACAGCATAGCACATGGTGCACATAAAATGTTCCCTTCTGCATGTAACCCATCCCGTTGGTGGGCATCCATGAAAGTCGCCCATGGAGCAGTGTGCGGGGACGGTACCTTGCTCATTGGCACCTTGAGTGTTTGCACAAAATGTGCACACTGGGAACTACCATCCAACCGAACGAACACACAACACATTTGTGTGCCACACATTTCCACTCACTAAATGTTGGGGGAGATGTAGTGGATCTTGGAGCAGTTCTTGTCCGCCACGATCATGCCTTCTGTGGCCCGCGTATCCGCACCCAGGACCACGCCATCCTACAAGGCACGGGAGGGGTGGAGAGTTTGTAGTTACCTTATATCAGGATCACATCATGTAGCACTGGACACGTATTTACGAACAGCAACTCATCGAGCAAATGCAGAACGTGCTGAATAAAATTCTAATCCTTAACCGGGCGATATGTAATATTTAGAGAATGTCACCAATACAAAGGCAAACACCTAAACAATGTGAACATTTGTGTAGTTCTGAAGCTGTACGCTCACCTTATACACGACACCACAAATTGTTGTGCCTGTTTTCCGAGCAGTGGGGACGCGCAGTCCTAAATCGGTAGCGTTAGCTTCCACGAGGGCATTCCTGGATGGGAACAGAGGCAAAGCTTGATGTGACTCAGCAAAATTGATTTATTTATTTATTTATTTTTATTAGAATTTTTAAAATAATTTTAAAACATATTGGCTAGACTGTGAATACAAAATGCACAGTACAGTGGGGCTGCAGGATATACTAAACATTCCAAATGGGACTAAAAAAAAGACACTTTAAAATGAATCTGGTTAACACATTTCCACGCGTGGGCCCCGCGCGCGTCAGAATATAAAACGGGTTTTTAAATGACGACGCCGATGTACACAACGCGGCAGAATTAACCTTTTATTTCATGTTTCATTTTTTATTTCTTTTTTTAAGATGTGGCCCAACCTTTGCACACAATCACGAAATATCCTGAGTCATTCGGACACAGGCCGAGCGCGAAGTCGCGTCCGCTATTTTCACCCCCAACCCCGGCCAAGGCGCACCGCAGGAACCTCGCGTTTCGCGCGTATCGTGAGTTCGCGTTTCGTGAACTCGCAGGCGCAACGTACCTCTTGCAATTCTCGAAACTGAAACCTGCGCTTCGCGCCTGGAGCACCGACGCGGTCGCCATGTTCGCTCGTCCGACGAAAAGCCGCTTCCGGGAAGCGGGGCTCGCGGTGTCGCACTGAATCCGGTCCGGCCGTCCAACTTCCGGGATCTGTGCCATTTACAGCATTTATCAGACGCCCTTATCCAGAGCGACTTACAATCAGTAGTTGCAGGGACAGTCCCCCCCTGGAGACACTTAGGGTTAAGTGTCTTGCTCAGGGACACAATGGTAGTAAGTACATGGTCATACATTCAAATTTAATTTGTCATATACACGGTCATACACGGTATGATATGCAGTGAAATGCTTTTGCGACTGCTATAGACCTCAATATTGTATATATTGCAAACATATCAAACATATCAAAATATTACAATTTTATGTTTTAAACCATACAATGTGTGTAACAGGTAGAGTGAAGGTGTGCAAATGTGTAAAGTAAAGTGAAAGTAAGGTGAAAATTTGTGCAAAATTCTGGGGGTATTGAGTCCAGAAGTGATTGAAAGTGCTGGAGTGTATTAGTGTTTTGTCCTATGTAGTGTTGTGGGAAGAAGCTCCTCCTCATTCTCTCTGTGTTGGACTTCCCTGATCGCAGCAGAGAGATGAGTCCATTGTTGGGGTGGCTGAGGTCCTTCACTATCTTCCTGGCCCTGGTACAGCACCGTTTGCACCGGTCAGGGCTTGGTACAGATGATGCGTTCAGCTGATCGAACCACCCTCTGTAGGGCTCGCCTGTCCTGCGTGGTGCTGTTCCCGAACCAGGTTGAGATGTTTCCCGTCAGGATGCTCTCTATGGTGCAGGAGTAGAAGTTTCTAAGCACCTTGGAGGGCAGTCTAAAGTCTCTCAGGTGTCTAAGGTGGTAGAGACGCTGCAGGGCCTTTTTCACCACAATGTTGATGTGACAGGACCATGACAGGTCCTGCGTGATGTGAACACCGAGGTATTGGAAGCTGTCCACTCTCTCCACTGGGCTCCTGTTGTTACAGGGGTCTGGTAGGTCCTCTCCTGCTTGGTACTAAAGACCACTATCAACTCCTTTGTCTTGCTGATATTCGGGTGGAGCTGTCCTTGTTTCCGATTTCCATAATGGTGGGATGAATTAATACATGAATTAACTAATTCATGTGTTAATTTCTACATGAATTCAGAAATTCATTTAGTCTCTTTGCTAAATTTAAATTGGCTCAAAACAATAAAATTTTAAAAAGACCACGTGACACATGACTGAAAAACCCTGGAAGATACAGTCTGTATTTGCCCACTGGAGGGTAGTAAGTCCTCAGAATTCCACCGAATTCCATGGTGGATTTCATGTGATTAAAAAGCACCAGATTTTGCATTTAAAACTGCATTATAATATTTTCTGTTCAAAGTTGACATACAGTTGCACTTTGTGTGTGCTTTTTTTCTTCTTTTCCCAAAAGAACCTCAGAATGTGTGGCTAATTATGCTATTGTGCTCTTTACGTAGGGTAATGGTCATTGATATGGACCGTTATGTAAAGCATGGTAAACTTATGTATGTCCCTGTGTGAATAGAGGCTATTAAAAGTCAAGGTCAGAGATGAGTGACTGACATTTTTTTCTGTATTTACTGGCATTTCACTTCACTTCACTTCATTAAACCAGTCGGCAAATGATTGATAACGTCTGAACACACACACAGTGTGAAGTGTAAGGTCTTGGACAGAAGCTCTTTGGTCAAGGTGACTGTTATTTTCCCCATGAAGACAAGACCGTGTTCTGTATGGAGGTGCAAGATTAACTTGGCTCTGTAACCTCACAGTCAGAAGGACTTGTCCACGTGTCTTATGAGAGGCAGGAATAAACATTTCTCTGCAGAGTTTGACATGAAGGCGAAGGCATGTGAACAAGCTTAACATGATGTTTGCCAACAGTGGCAAAGGCTGAAGTGGGGTCATGAGCAGGTCCGCTCTCCGCTGTTTCCTATTCAGGTGGGTGTGATGTGAGAGCCTTGTGAGCCAGAGGCATGAAAAATGTGACATCTTGGTTTACAAGTTAACAACAGAATTTACTTGCCAGCAACACGGAGCTTTGCTCGATCGTCTGAAGATTCTGAACATATTTGACACCACTTTGTCCAAGACTTATGACAAATGCTGCAGATCATTTGTCCTGACCAATTATATCTTTCTTATTATTATATCACATTTACTGTTACAGTCACTCCACAAAGAACAAGAATTTTCTTATATAAACGTTTCACCCACACCTGCATATGCTCTTAATGAAAGAAAAGAAAAAAAAATCCACATGGATGTAGCTGAAACTAATATTTAAGGGATTGTTAGAATTGACACAAATTAAAATGAATTGAAAGGATGAAGAAGAAAACGTAGTGGCTTTATGGGGGAAAGATCTCTGCTGTGACAGTAGAATAGCTTGTATTCAGGTGTAGCTGAACTCATCCATGCCTTTCCTCATTGTTCCCTCCGAGGCTTTTCAGCCGCAGACTCAAAGCGACTCACAATTAGTGTGAACACAACGCTGGTTCTCTCCAGCGTGAGAAATTATGGGCTACAGAATAAGCAGTGTGTCTGTGAATTCATTTGTAACTAAAAATCCATTTCCATGCTCTGGAGGAGGACGCATATTTAATACACAGCGCTCTGTGTACTTATACATGTCTGCATATGACACTGTGCATATTTTGTACGTGCTGTGATCAATGATGAGATGCCATTGTGTGGTGTCAACCAGCATTCAATCACAAGTGAATCACTGTGATGGAAATTATGCTGTTTCTGCCCTCCAACTCAGATAGCAATCGACGGGATGTGTATATACTTTAAACACACGCATACACAATGTGTAGTCAATTTTAGTTTAACACATTTTCAAATCAACTTTTTACTATTGTTCGCAATATTTGTATATTTCAAGATCTCGTTATGGATTTTAGAAAACAGCACAGATTACCAGCAACTTCATCTATGGACAAGCCCAGCAGCACCAGTGCCTTTTCTGAGGATACTAAGGAAGAATTACCTGAGCGATAATCTACGGCTGGTGTCCCCATCAGGAGCATTTTAACATACTGCATTGCTGTGTGGTTCTCAGAAGAATAACAAGGTCTCCAGAAAAGATCCTTGTCCTCTACCATCCCTTGGTAGACTACATTGCAATCAATTACATTCTCTTTAGAATTAATAAAAATATGAACCATACAGGTGATAATGTAATATTTATTTATTGCATCCAATCAGTTCTTTTCACTTTATTTTGTATACCTGAGGGATGTGGAATTTATATACATTTACTATTGCTTTTAATTATTTTTGTAAGAGAGAACTTTTGTTACATTTCATTGCACTTTTGTATGGGTCATGGGATGTGCTGTGTATGTAGTGTTCTTCTTATTAATTTAAACTTATTGTTTTTAATGTAATGTTTGCATTTATTTTTAGGTAGCTCTTTCATTGTACTGACCATGTACAATGATAATATTATTTTATGTAATGTCATAAAAACTACACACACATCGATATAGCCACTAATATGCATACAGACAAACAAGTAACAAATTCTATGCACCTTTTACATAATTTTCATATGAAGGATTAACATGTTAAACCACAGCACAAACCTACACTCATTCAGGGTTTTTTTCTGTCTTACGTGTGTACATTCTGTGTATGGTTTATTGTCCCCTCTCGACAATAGTTTAGCATATTTGTGCCACTTGAGTTATATGCAGCCTAGATGGTATTTCTGTGTGTGTGTGTGTGTGTGTGTGTGTGTGTGTGTGAACGGAGAGTGTAAAAGTGGGAGTGTGTGCAGTCTTATCAGAGCAGCACCTGCGTTGTGAGGAGCGGACAAGGCTGGTTGGAATGGCTGCAGTCCGTACTGTACCTCACAGTGGCTTCATTGTTCAAACACACAGACACACTAAGCTCCAGAGCAGGCAAAACAAGACTGAGAATAAAAACAACTGCAGCATCCGTCCATTCCTCCAGTCTTTACAGCGCATTTGCCTGAACATATGTAGAGCGCAATGTTATCACAGTTAAGGAATACAATATGAAATAGCATTGCACAGAAAAGGAGACTTTAGTCCAATTTGCTTGGTTTAGTTTCATTTTTACATGCGTCTCAGCACAGATTTTAAGTCATTGTGCGTGCACACTTATAATAATGCAGCGTTTGGAATGAGAAATCTACATTTTGGTACAGTGACACAACAAAACATCGTCCTGCAGGCAAAATGTTCCCTGCTGGAATTTGGCAAATGTTGCATACCATAGGAAAAGTAGAAAGGGAAAAAACACACACACACCGACACACACACAGCTAAAAACTTAACCTGAAATGCAATTCAACTGAGCTGCTCATCATGTCCTTGAACACGCTGCTGAATGCGGGAAAACTCAATCTCCTAGTCCCAGGTGCAGCAGCTCGCAACAATAGTCATGCAAACAAAGACGAGCATTTCCTTTCCCCTGCTCTGCTGCATGGCTTGTTTTCAAATAGATAATTTCTGCGAAACTCATGAAATTTAGCGGCGAGATGGAGCGAGGCTTGTTGTCCGGTAAACAAGACATTTGTGTGTATTTGTTCCCGACGGAGACATGCTCTTGTAGCGAGATTGCTATTAAATAAATAATAGGCACTGCATACATGTTTCATAATGCCTTTAACATCTCTGAAAGAGTGAATCATGTCCATTCAGACAACAGAGCCAAGCCCTTATTGAGGAAATTATTATTTACCCTTACAGCCTGTTTTGAGAAACTGAATCTCTGAATCATTCACCCTTTGGGATCACCAGTTCTCCTCCTCAAAGTTTGTGGACTTAGAAGGTCCATGGTGTTTGCTATAGTACTACCTTAAGTTTAATGTAACTATTTAGTACGCTCTCACTTGCAAAAATGTTTTAACATTAAAATTGAAAAACTGACCCAGCTATGATCCTATTGCTAGAAATTATCCATCAACACTTTGGAGGATGCTTAGCATGCTTATATTGATAATATGGGCAAGGAGAATGAGGTGGAATGAAATTTAAAGAGATGCGGATATTGTGAGGTAAAGCATGTGTGTACATATATGTTGTTGAAGCTGTGGTATCTGTATACTGAATATCCTGTTGCTGTGAAGGCAGACAGGGGGAAGAAGTCTCCCTCTTCCGCAAGGAAAGGGAGTATTTGCCTCTTGTCTGTGTGTGTGTGTGTGTGTGTGTGTGTGTGTGTGCGTGTGTCTGGACCAAATGATTAGATTATTGCAAATGTGTAAATGTGTGCAGCGGTGCAAGAGTCAAAGCTTGTTTTGTAGTTATTCAAAAGAGTCACACATGGAGACATAAATATATATATTACACCTGGAGATGTCTTCGTGTTAGGACAGTGTCTAATCCCAGTCCATCTCTACTCTGAGTGCCTGTGTGAATGCAGGACCGGGACATGCGATGTGGGGGAGACTTCCCCTCCGGCCAAGGGAGGACAGGTCACTGCCGGGCTGCACCCTGTTTACCATCAGCCCCTTGGACTCCCATTCATCCAGCAAAGACATAAATCAGTCAGACTTAGAGCCCATATCCTACAACTCCTCAACCCACACCCCTCTATTCCCCCACCAGCTGGCCCCCTCCCACAGCCAGGGTGTTGAAGTGAGGAGCCGCTTGCTGTTTAATTAGCAAAATGTGACCTGACCCAGAACTGACCCCAAGACTGTCTGCTTGTTAATTCAGATTTACTGCAGACCTGTGCTGGTCAGATGAGAAAAGGGGAGATATTTGGGATAAAGGGACGCTGGGAGGAATACGGGCCTGGCACAGTGCTAATGCAAGGTCTGGTTCTGAGAGCACTGAACCTCATCCTTTGCAGGGAGCATGATGTGCTGCAGGTAGACATTTACCAGCCTTTCCCACACAGGCTCCACTTTTAGCCACATTACACAACATATCTATATGATAAATCTAACCAGTGTGGTATGGCCAATTAAGAGCCAAGACTGAGATGCTTGACTGACTGAACAGGTCACCTCTAGAGCAAGTAGTAGCACCTGAGAAGATCCACACAGCCTTACTAGGATCTTAGCAGACCAGCAGTGCCACTTTCAGCAGTGCCCAATGTGATGTAGCTATGTAAATCTACGGCTTTGACCTCACAATAATTTAGAGTCAACTGTTTCATAAGAATATTAGTTGGCATTTTGTATTGAGTTCTGTTGACAATTGTCCATTTAGCAGATACTTTAATTACAGCCACAGTTTAATTACAGGATGTATTCTCACACGTACAGAAGAGGTTACAATCAAGGCTCCTCAAGCACTGGAACAAGCTGAAGTACTTTTACCTCTGAGCCCTATTTCATAAATCCATGTAGTGAAGTGGTAACATCTGAGCAGGTAACAAATTACACAAATGACACAAAGCAATGCATCTAACTATATGAATGCATCAGTCTTTTACTAGTGAAAGAAATGTTCTGTGATATGCATGCGTTGGCACTGTGTGTGAGACAAGTCTGAGGTCGGAGTTCTGCTGTCTTGCAGGGGAGAATTATCTGTCTTTTAGATGACAATCTGACTGTGCGAGAACTGATTGTAGGGAGGTGCGGCATTATTAACAGCCCTGAAAGCACTGGTTTCTCGGGAAGAGAGGGGTTACCAGTGACCGCCTCAGTAAGCCAAACATCAATCACACTATCTCATTTATGTGGACAAGATGGGAAGCCAGAGCTGAAATAGTCCAGTCATGACATGACCACTGTTTGGAGCAATAAAAGACCTGAAAACTCTGAGAACCAGATGTAGAAAGATCAAATCTCTAAGAGTGTGAGACTGTGGCAATGTGTAGCAGCTGATTAGATTTCCAGGTTCAGGTGCTTATTATAGTGCATGACAAAAACTTCCAAACCAGGAAAGATCCAACTGACCATGTGTCAGTTGGATCTGTGGGATGTGGCTGAATGATTTTACTAGATGTTGCTCAAATTGCTGTTCACAGAAAGGTACAATTAAAAATATGAAACAACTCCGATGTCAAAAGATATCTATACTGTAATCACTATATACTGTAATTACTATACTCTCAGCCTCTTGTTCCACTTTTGACCATAGGACAGCTTCTGACCAGGCAAGTTTGGGTGATGGGCACAGTCACATCTCAATACTATTAGTTCTTTATTTCCATTTTTTCCCACTTTCTTGTTATTTGATTCTTGTTTTTTAATAATGACAAACGATGACAAGTTGTTGAAAATATGTACACTGTGTAAACTATGTACACTTTTACACTGTAAAAGTATTATACAAATGTTTTAGGCATGCATGAAAAAAATGCTTTTAACAATTTACATGATGCAAAGTGAGCAAACAAAATCTAAATCAAATCATTATTTTGTGCTATTATCTTTTGTCTGTGAAACAGCATAATTTCTTAGAGGTACAAAAGCAGGGATTTTTCATGTGTATGGTCAGTCAGTTATAACAAACAGTTTCACATAAACACAGTCATTTACTCAAACGAAAACCGCTATGTAGGACACTTAAAAAGCCCCTGACATGAAATTGTGCTTTTATATAGGTCTTAGTGGTCCCCAAATATTGTATCTGAAGTCTCTTGCCGAAATGCATCCTTGGTGCAGAATTACAGACACTTTGATCCAGTCCACAAGGAGATTTCCCCAGGACCTGCCAATTCGGTGTCTGCAGCTTTATGTCAATGAGAAGCAGAGAGGTGGGACGAGGAGGAGAGCAGCCTATAGAAATGAGTAGGCATTCACAGAAATGATGTTATAAACACCATTCACCAACCAGAATGTTTGGCGTATACAGGACGTTGTGTCAGCGTTTTTCCAGAACTCGTATCAATGTTAAGTAATCTCACAAAGGAGCAACAAAACTCTGCTACCAGGTGAAGTTGTGGAAGACAGTTTCATGACACAGGTCATAAACCATGGCATGGCTGAACACAACAACAAGACACAAGGTATTTGTACTGCATCAGCAAGGTGTAAACCAGATAAATATTTCAAAACCAGACTGGGTTAGTTCTATTGGAAAAGTGCTGTTCAGAAAAATGTCAAATATCTTGGACGCAATGGTCCGCCAAGTGCAGCAGATGGAAAACACATCAAGCTAATTTCCCTTTGAAACTAGAGTTATAAACTCAGAACTGGCAAAATCCAGTGGGACCCAGGTACACCCATCCACTGTCAGAAAACCTCTGACCTGAAGTGGTCTTCATGCAGCCAAAAAACATACCCCTGACATGGAAACACACATGGAAACAAGGTATGCAGAAAACATAGGGAACTGAGGTGCAGGAAAATGGCAGCAGGTGCTCTGGACTGAAATTTGAAATATTTGGCTGTAGCAGAAGACAGTTTGTTTACTGAAGCGGAACAATATTGAGTGTCTTCAGGCAACAGTGAAGCATGGTGGAGGTTCCCTGAAAGTTTGTGGCTGCATTTCTACAAACGGAATTAGACATTTGGTCAGGATTAATAGTGTCCTCAATGCTTAGGAATAAATGCAGATACTTAACCATCATTCAATATTCTGGAGCAGGATAAAGACCCCAAACATACAGCCAATGTCATTAAGAACTAAAAAGAAGAATGAGAAGTCCTGTAAGTCACAACATGAAGAACCAGAAGGATTTGAGAAAGCCTACATGCACAAAAGTGGTTAATACATTTACATTTACAGCATTCATCTGACGCCCTTATCCAGAGTGAATTGCAATCAGTAGTTACAGGGACAGTCCGGGGTTAAGGGACTTAACTCACGGTTAAGTGTCTTGCTCAGGGACACAATGGTAGTATTTGAACCTGGGTCTTCTGGTTCATAGGCGACTGTGTTACCCACTAGGCTACTATCACTATGATAATATTACCAACCTTCCTGCAGAAACGTATCTAGAAGAACTGACGCTGCTTTGAAGGCGAATTGTGGTCACACCAAATTTTGATCTTATGTTCATTGACTGCATTTTGTTAATTGACGGGGGGGAAAAAATTTAAATCATTGTTAGTTAATTCCTCACCTGCCTAAAACTTTTGCACAGTACTGTATGTCAGCAGATCATTTGGTCTACTGTGTTTTTGTAAAGGGCTGTAATCATCAGAAATGATCAGCTGCAGACGTGTGGGTTACCTGGGTGACATGTCAGGCTGTTTACATGGTGGTCATCATGTTCTTCACACAGCCGCCATGAAGGACACTTTTAAATCCAGTCCCTCTGGATTTCTGAAATTGATCTGCAACGGAGGTTCCTCAGTTCTGACCCCGGTTTCCACCCCAATTAGACCATGCTGACCACACAATAGAAAAAATTAAGAAAGAAGGTGTTCCTTCACTGAAGGTTACACAAAGAAGATGAAGCAAATGTGGCATGCCCAGGGTCAACTGTGTGGTAATGGCTTTGTCATTTCAGTGTGATAACTACATCTCCGGTGGTACTCTTCCACTTAAAGCAACAAATTCTCTGCCCGCAGAAAGAGTTTCATAGCTGACACCCTTAAGTAGGTGCATCACGTTACCACATGGGTACAAACAGCCATGATAACTGGCACACAGCTGAGACAAAGGAAGCAAGAAGACTATGATATCAAACCAGGTGATCAGATCTGAGGCGGTTGTTGTGGGAATGTGCGTCACGTTGATGGCCAAGATGGGAGTGGTGCCAGGCAGGTGCCAGCTGCAGGCCGAGGATGTTGGTCACGTCGGACGGGTAGCACGGAATCAGATAGTGCCTTAAGATTAAGAGCAGAGTGGCCACATTTGCTGAGCTCTCAGGTTAATGAGAGACACACAGAGACGTGGATTTACAGCTAATCTTCACAGGAGGAGGAAGAATGCTGGGAAAGCGTGGGCCCCCCCCACACACAGCCCTCAACCTATACCTTCTATTTACATAGAAAGCTATGGCACAAGCATGTCTATAAAACTATGACCGAATGGTACACCATTAAAATGATTGCAGCAGCTAGCCAAGCACCAACTAAAATGACCTAACAAGGCTGACACGTTTTTTTTTTTCTGTATTTTGTCGGAAGCAAGGCAGGCTGCCACCATATACTGGCACAATTCATCGCCACTGTCAGCAGATGCACGCTTGGAGGAGCTTCCCTGGAGCCATCTGGCAGAGAATGGAGGATGACTTGGTGCACAATGCCTCGTTCATTTTAATGAGCTTTTAAGTTGCCACCCTCACTAAAAAGAACATCATGCAGCATCCATTTGGTGCTCCTGGGTCTCGCGTCCTCTTTCCCCACCCAGCGAGGAAGTGAGGCGGGAGGTCAGAGGTCAGAAGCCTGATGTCGTTTTCCTAGGTGAGAGCTGCACTTCTCTCATAAATACATCAGTTCTGTCGGAAAGTGATGGTAGGAGAAGATCTCCATTTGGAAATATAGTCAGTAGCAGAGCTGCATGCTCTTTCTTTGCCTTGCATGCTTTCCACGCCAGCAATTTGCTCAGCCCCAAACACGAACTGAGTTATCAGTGGGGGCATTTGCAAGTAAATCTAATGAAGGCTTTGTGTAGAGCACAATAAAAACAGTGCCCACATTCAACGCAATGAACAGTGTGTTCAAGGTGAGCGCGTACAGCAGTTTATTTCAGCTGAAGGATAAGCAGTGCACTCATGAATTGATATGTCAGGATCTTTTCTCTTTGGTAAGTAAAACTAATTAGCAATTCCCTAAAGTTTACTGCTTACAAGTTTCCTTTGATTTTTTTTCCAGTATGAAGTAATGTGACTGGTGTTTTTGTGGAACTCAGGTAAATGGCAAACGCTGGTGTTTCTCAATATTATTGACAGTATTTGGCATCTGAACACAAAAAATGTACCATGTCCCGAGGCAAAATTTTTCACCATGACACAACCTTGTTTCCGAGTGAGTTGAATTCAGTAGAATGGAAGACGCTCTTTCATGTCAAACAACCAATTAATGGCTTTGGAGTGGTGCTTGGTTCAGCCATGTTTGCACCCATGGTGAAAGGCGTTATTCTCCTGGCCCCCGAAATATCAGGCTCTTAAACACCTGCTCCCACAGCACCGCCGCCCCCCTCCCCTGCCTTCAGTTCACACACACACAATCACGGCCTGATAAAGGATGCTCTCTGCTTAATTGTGCTCCGACTTTCACTCTCTCTCTTTCAGGTGCAATATTGAAGGTTGGCTAAATGAAAAACAAGCTTTCTTCTCCGGGTCTACCTTTTAATTCTGCTTTTTGAGAAAAGGGCCCAGCTGTGCTGACTCTCTTCAGTTCTCTTTTTCTATGTGTGTGTGTGTGTGTGTGTACTTACAGTTAGTATTGGTCTGTGGACACAACTGTTCTTACGCAATTTTAATACGCCAACATTTCAGTTAGTATTGAGAATCTCAATAGTGTCAAAAAGAAACTCAAACAGACCAAGTTTTGGAAATTGATATAATTGGAGGAGACATTATCCAATTTCTGCCTGGCTATGTCAGAATTTGTGAAAATATAAATTTAGGTGATATTCATTATTTATTTATTCAGATATTAAATTAAATTATATGTCAAAGGTGTGTTACAATAGGTCTAAAAAAATCCTTTATACAATAAATCAATCAAAAACTGTTCACAATCACAAAGGGATGCAGACAGCGTGGCCCTGAAAGGCACTGGATTGAACCATGGTCCTAAAATGTACTTTAATTCACCTCTGTAAATCTGGTGTGGCTTAGAGAACTGCTTGAAGTGTCTTAAGAATAATAACTTCTGATTTTCAGGAGGTGTGAGTCAGTGCGCGTGAGGTTTGAGTGTTCTGAGCCGCTTCATTGAATTTGGTGGGAAGGAGTGCAAAAGTGAAAACAAAATGCATTAATAAAAACAAATTCTTATTCCATCAGGCTCATTTGTCCTCATTTTGGGAAAAGTTATGGTAGGTTATCAAGCTTGATATTCAATACAATAATGCATGTTAATCTTTGTGACAGATATTCATACTAATGACCATTAATTAGCATTCCCATTAGCTAGTTCTATTGGAAACAGAAAGAAAAAAGCCAAAAAAAAAAAGCCTTTCAGTTTGTTCTGGTATTGAGCCGGACAATAAAATTAAATAAAATGCAATTTAAACTGTAAAATTAATGAGCTATCAGTTATAATATATAATTAACATCTCTGGCATTCATGGTTCAGTAGTAACCTTGGATTTAAAAAAATTATTACATATTTCTACATACTTCTTCACTTAGTAGGTGTTTTAGTAGCAGTCTAGTACTATCAGTTTTCAGCATGTATTTGCGATAATAAAAACATTTATTAAGGGACAAAAAAGCCCCACAAATACAAACATTAAGACAATTTGGATTTGGTGATATGAGTTATATTTTGTTCTTTTATTTCTTCTTTTTAGTAGTCTTTAGACAAGAGCCATGCATGAAAAAATAACCCACCCACCTCCACACTCTTTTTCAACATCTATGCTCACAAACTCTTATAGATACCAAATACCATAGATAGATACTGAATACCAAATACTAATATACTCCTGTCACAGACACCTATGACATGCTTGGAAATTTTTATTTATGTGGGAGTGTGTAGGAGTTTTTCCTCTCTTTAAGTTCTACCGTTTCATCTCTGAAGATAAAAGAACTGATAGCACAGAGTAATTTAATCATTTTCAGATTTCTTTTTATCTATCCATATCAGTGGCCTTGAAAGTCCTGTGCAATAAGGGATGGATGAGGTCTATCATGACAAGCATAATTTTGTGTCTTTACTTTGTTTAGCTTTGACTTTTTCTACTTTTTGTGTTATAAGGGTTTTAAATGCTATGAAAAAACAGATCCTGAACACAATTAGGCCTTTGCATTTAAAGAGCCTCTCTGGAACATTGCTGTAACAGTGGAATGATCCATATGCACTGTAAAACTGAAATCAGTGTGTAATGCTTTAAATAATTGTAATTTATTTACTCAAAACAAGCACAATTAAGCACAATTCGAACAAAAGAACTTAACTGAATGACAAACAAATGTCAGCAAGGGCTCACTGGCACATGGCCCAGACCAATCAGGGTGAGATTTACTGACATGGTGGGGGACTGGAAACCAGTTTCTTGCCACCAAACAGGCCAGGGAAAATATAACACAGATTAGCTGATCTGATGTGGACACCTCATAGTTTTTTGATACACTTCAGTTTTTTTACATGATAAATATGGATAGCCTCACAATCTGCAAAGGTCTGAAAATCCTCATATTAACGCAGGTTTTTTCATTCTGCCCCCTTGTGCCCCAATTTCCCATTCTTAGCTGGACTGATAATAAACAGACTGATGCATTTTCACATTATTACTTTTATAATACAGCATTACAGACAGTGTCACAACAGAAACACTCATGGACAGGTACAGTATGTGGTCTCTGGTTGCCAGTGTGACTGCAGTGACAGTGGGGTTTCAGTCCCTCAGGTCACCAGAGTCTAATCTTTCATAAATATAGGGCTGCATGTAAGAAGAAAAAGAGAAAGAGCGCGCTAGAAAGAAAGAGACACAGTGATGCAGTCAGTAGTGGGGAGACAGCATTAAAAAAGCGAGAGGGTGAGGGGGGGAAAAAAGAGAAACATGACAAAAATGTTGATAAAAATGTCATCCACACCGCCCCGGCAAATTTCATTCCCACTTTCAAATTAGCGGTGGCTACATTTGTACACGACTGATGTTTCTATTCAGCGTCTCCCGCGGTTAATAGCTTTTCATCGGCCTGCTGAGCACGCTCCATTGTGCTCAGAGCGCTGTGTGTTTGTGTGCAGGAAGCGCTGTGTGCGTAGGTGGAACGTCACACATTTCTTTCATTCCCAGCTCTTCTGATACTCCTGGTCGTGGCCCTCTCCCTCACACACACACACACACACACACACACACAAAAAAAACCCACTAATCAGAACTCATGAGACATGAGCTCTGTGGATGCTTTAATGTGGATCCTTTAATTTTAATGAAAATGTATCTGCAGCATCCTGGTGCTAAAGAACTGTGAAAATGTGTGTGTGAGACAGTGTGTGTCGGGTATGTTTGCTATACTGGTATTTCCATGGGTTGCTGGTGATAGTCTGAAAATCATACACGGCTTACTGTCGGCTGTCTTCTGTCTGTCTTCTTCCTTTATTTCACAGTAATGTTAAGTGGACTTTTAATACATACTTGGCGCCGTCTTCTCTGAGCATTTATTTAGTTATTTATTTCTCTGGAGGAGGGGGTTGTTTTTTTTGTTTTTTTTTCAAGAAACTGCAAAAATGCATTTTGCTACCAAAATGCTACCAACAAACAGCAGTGGCCTCACTCTTCGGCTACTGAGTGACCCATCAGACTCCTCCTCTGCCTTTCGGTTTGGTACTCTTTGTAACTGGTTCTGTGTCAGTCTCTCTCGCTCTTTTAATTGCCTCCTGTGTGTGGTTGGCCTCAGCAATGTGGATGGTCGGGTCTGTGGGGCAGGACGCTGAGGGCTGAATTCAGACGCAGGCCCTCTTGGCGTGGAGCATCTCAATGAGGAGGTTGTTGCAGGGCACCTCGCCACTCAGGTGTTTGTAGCACAGGTAGTCTTCAGCCTGGGCGCTGAGGCCCCGCAGCTCGGGCAGACGCAGCAGCAGCTGGCTGAACTTGTCCAGGAACTGTGGGTAGCTGCAGAGGGTATACTCCAGGAGAGCAGCATTCACCTGCTCCTGAACACTCTCCACAAATGGCTGGTTCTCCAGCAGCTTCACATCTGAAGGAGACAGACAGAAGTGAGAGACAGGGAACACATAGGGGATGCACACACATAGTACCAGTCAAAGGATTGGCCAAACCTACTCATTTATTTGCCTTGCATTATATGTATGGGTATTTAGGTACACTACCTTCTACAGATGGACTGTTATGGGGACAAAAACTTGTGGTACAGTTTAAGGGCATCTCACCCAGCCATAGCTTTGGGTTATAATCGAGTAAAGAAACCATTTCATGCAAAGCATGAAAAAGAGATTACATTATAGGAAGAAACAGGTCTATGAAATAACACACATGTAATTATGTAATTAACTAAAAACAGTTTTTTAATGTGATGGCAACATTTCACACTCCTGACCTGGGAAAATGGGATGGTTCACTCATGTTAATGAGCATCTCATGATGGGGCTTTTGATGATGACAAAAGTGAGCAAAAAACCTATGCAACTTTCTCCAGTAGGATAAATGTGAAAAAAATTATTGATTTTGTAAATAATTGTAGAAAAATGTTCTTTTACTTTTTAATAGTGTGGACATGAAATTGGTTAAAAATTTCATTTACAGTGGTCTTATAATCGTCTTTCAAAAGTGGCACTGCACCTACATTTCAGCACCATCACCATCACATCAGCCATTCCTTATCTCATCGCTACTGGTTTGCTAGATATAGCTTTGTGTTCCTCTCCTTCCAGCTACAGCAATGTTTCACGTGTATCCAGTTCACCAGAACATGTCCTTCATACATTACTGGCACATGCCATGCAGAATATCAGTCCAAGTCTATCTGTTGTCAGGAAGTGCGCGTCTAAGGTATCTACATGTTAAGTCAAGATCCTACAGGAAAAAAACTGTTTTACAAGGAAAAAGTCTACCGATAAGACTATTGGTATGAAAGACTGTGACCCCTTTTTTATGAGAGACAGAGTGAGAGAGAGCAAGCAGAGTATTGACAAATCCCTTTGCACACTGAAGACACTCTAAAGAGACAGAAGAGGAAAATGGATGTGCATGCACCACTGAATATAGACACACACTCACACACACACACAATGTACACAATCCGAAAGGCACACACAAGTGCAAACAAACATACACACTCAGAGCATTGCCCAGGAGCTCAAGCACTCTCATTACAAAAAGCAGCTTTTGTTCCCATCAGGCTTGCGCCAAATTGCTATCACTTAAGGGAATGTAGATGATAAAAGGCCATTTTCCCCCTACAAATGCAGCAGATCCAGCATGAGCGTTAGTTAGGAGGGAAACGAATGTGGGGTCAATCCATTAAACCTCCATTGAACATGATTATAGATGAAGGGCGCTGCTCCATACCTTTGTAAACACAGCCCATTCACAGAGCTCAAATTTTAATTAAGCCCATTACCTGTTCACCGAGTGACTTGATTTAGACAAAACATTAGCCTCTTAGTATAATAAAGAGATAGATTGTCAATATGGCTATGCACTCATTATTACATTGAAATGAATTCAATGTCCATCTTTTAACCGCGTAATTACACAGGGTCAAACCGCAAATTGAAAAATTCGTTTTTAATGAGGTGCTAAGGTCATGAAAAGCATTTGAGTGTTAATTTTTTGATTTTGCTAATACCTCTGTACATGTATGTGAATAAGTGAAATGTTGTTTACATTGCCATTGGAGACAATGTGATGCGGTTCCATTAAAATTGTGAAAGGGGAAAATATCCAGATAAATTAATGTCTGATGGTGTTGCAAAATGGACCATATATCTATTGTAAATGCAAAGGCTAATCATGGGGATGCAATTCAAGGCTGATTTCATATAAACTACCACCAATAATGAGTATGCCATGCCATTTCACCGTTCTGTACCCAGAACACACTGTATGCCACCTTTATATACTGAAAGCCTTGTTGGAAACATAGCAGGCATTTAAACCCATACAAACATCAGAGCCTTCAGAGCCTTCATCAGACCCACATTCATAGTCATATCACTGGATCTAAATATTTAAATGATATTTTTTACCAGAGAATTCAGCCTAAACATTTTAATGCTACAACTATAAGCTATAAATAAGTTGGAATTTTGTAGTATTCTGTAACACAAGTTCTCCACAACAGAATAGTCTTAATATTCATCAGATGTTACTGTGCCTCTTGGTCAAGGTTAGATGGATCGATTCAGTTCTCTACCACTCACCAGGGTTGAAGAGGATGAGGAACTTGAAGCACGCAATCTCCCGACGGTCTACCTGCAGGGCCTGCAGTTTGCTCACCAATTCCTGTCCTCTTTGCACCAGGCTGGAGAGTGTGGCCCCAGCCTGAGACAAGATGGATGATATCTCCACCTGACCGGCACAAGGTGAGCTGGTTGAAGATGTATATTTATAAAGCTGTGCATTGGCTGTGTGTGTGTGTGTGTTTGTTGCACTCACCTCCTGTCCTGTGATCAGCAGGATACTACCCTCCTTGCCATGCTGTATTTGTCTAGAGATGTAGTCTAGCACCAGCAGCTCACTCCAGCAGTTATGTAGAAGCTTCATCTGGTCTCCTACCTAAAAAAATCAAACAATGTGTTCTTAGACATGCATTAAACATGCATAACAGCAGACATTCCTCAAATATGGATTGAAGCAATAGATCTTGTGCATCTACTGAGTACATAATTAAAGTTGACCTAACAATTGGAGCAAATGTGAGTGCAGAAATTTTGTTTTATATATAATGTAAGGAACACTAGCTTGCTGGACAACTGTGTCCACAAACTGTGCCTAAAAGGACCCATTGTAATTTTTAAGTACTGTGATAAAGAATTCTTCAATAGACAGACATAGCTATTGTGACCTACCTACAAGGGTCCATAACAGACATTCTTTGTGATGTATTGCCCAAACAATAATTTTTTCCCTGTTATACTGGCTTGGAGAGAAAAGAGAATGGCAATCTTAGTGACAGGTCCCTAGGTATGCTAGAGAAGAGCTCTGAACAAAAGCATGTGCTTCTTCGACAATGTTGCTGTTACCATGGTGAATGAAGACATGACACATTCCATTCAGTCATGCTCTTTCCTCAAAGTTGAAGCATCAGCATCTACAAGAATTCATCAATACAGACATTTGGACTACAGGCTATGGGCACTACTGGATAACCTCATGAACAGCATGAAGTAGAAAAGCAAGAAACGTTTTTGGCCATGTCCAAGTCCATTTTGAAAATTAGCAAATGAGCAGAAATTTGGTGGACAACACAAAGCCAGGTGGAAAACTTGCATTAGATTACTGAAACAAAGGTTTTGGGCTTATTCTCTTAGTTGTTGAGCTGCTGGTTGAAAATGAAAATTCCGCTCTCTCAGTGGCTCTGACAAATCACCTGGCAAGTTTCATTACTTGAACAGCCAGTAAGAATGTAAATTAGTATCAGAAATCTGTGTGAAATCACAGATCCGGCCCTTGGCATAGACAATATAAGCAACTGCTAAGGAACAAAAAAAGTGTATTTTCATATATGATTATTAATTATGAATTAATTATATAAATGAATAGTATGAAAAGCCCACATGGATTTTTTACATTTTTCCTATGAATGCCCCCCCTTTCCACCTCGATTATGGCAAGCCGATAGGTCCAATCATAGTAATGCCTTGTAAACCCCAAGGAAACAGCATAAATAATACCAATCAATACACCACAATTTTTTTTTTTTTTATAACGCTTAGTCATATTTGTGCTAGTAATACAACTAAAATTAACTGTTAACATTGCTGTGTTCGTGTTCTGGGGGGGGGGCACCTAAAATCTTGTCTACACACAGAGAAATAAAGGTACACGCAATATTACACATCCAGGTACAAAACTGTTCCTTTCAGTTGATTGTGTCTCAAAAAGTACAGGACAGGTCCTTTGTGATACCATGTTGTACCTTTAAAGGATCATGATTTGGGAAAGTACTTATTTGTACTCATGAACCTGCACCACATGGAAATGATCCCAATTAACCCAATGTTAACCAACAAAAATGATTGGGAATTGCTAGATTTCAGCTGAACAATAGTGATAGAATGGCTAGTGGATTTCACCAATTTTTCCAAAAGTGGCTGATGTTTATAAAAAAAGGACAAAAAGAATGTACATGAAAATACATCAATGACATAAAAAAACACAGCCATACAGACATCGTATAGCTCTGTGGATTAGGATAGGTTCATTATTGTTCTTCAGAAGGGTACTGCCCCAGCGACAGTGGTACTTCCATTTCTCTGTGTGTATACGGATCCTGAGACGCGCTGCTGCCCTAGCAAACTGAGAAATGAATAATCCTAAACTTCATCTTTAATCACCCCAGAGCTGAAAGGAGCACATTGACGCCAGTCACCATTTTCATTTCTATGAGTTGCAGTGTCATTAAACACACAAACACACACACACACACACACACACACACACACACACACACACACACACACACACACACACACATTGGTTGCAGGAGTTTGAATCTATAGTGCCGAACAAAAAGGAGGTCTTTCTCACTTCCAATCACTTTGCACCACACCATCAAGGTCAGGAGGGCATAAGTGCTTCTCACTTATTTCAGCGCTTGGCGACATAAGGTATACACCCAGAGCAAACCACAACCCGATTCTATACCTGTAAATATGGCTGTGTTTGACCTTCAAGCCGCTCACCAATAGTTGCTGTTGACTTCTAATCATACATTCACACTCGCTGACATTTGCAGACATATAGAAGACAGCTAAACGAATGATGAGGTAGCTGCTCTCTCATGGCTATACTAATCATGTCAGCCAGCGTTCTTAAAAAAAAAAAAAAAAAAAGTCCATAATGTCAAATGTAAACCACACTCCTTATTCTTGACTTAATATTTAGGACAATCAGTTGTAAAGTTGTGTATAAGTCTCAGGATGTTGTGTATGGCTTAGTGTGCATGATGGGGTAAATTGAAATATAATTGGAAATATAAATGGAAAGTGTATAGAATAGTGTAAACACACAATAGGACATATTGCTTTCGGGTGTAAATACAACATCCTGTCTCATCCCGGGCTCATTCTGCAAAATATGTTGCACCTGTGTGTCACGACACCTGCTTTTCACACAAAGACCTGGAAACTACCTGTCAGCGTGCGGAAAGGTTGGTGTTTGTACACGTCAGATGTCAAACTGCTAGGGCTGAGTGGTGGCTTGGAAGAAAAATGGCAAAATATAAATGATTTATTTATGGCCCTGATGTCTGAGCAAGCTTTACAACCATGAGACAAAATAAAAATGGAGTAATTGGGTCTGAATTCTACAAACACAGAGATCCTTCATCACAGCACAGCATCTCCTCATTCAATCTGCTCACTTTCCTGTGGAAAATTCAGGTTCAGAATGTAAAAAAACTCAATTAGATCAAAACAAAATGAACAAAGTCCCATTTTTACTAAAGCATCTATCACTGTCTGCCGGTCATAACATACAGTGTTATACCTGCGGGCGACTGTACAAATTTTCAGTCTATTGCCGCAGAGTCATTCACACAATTACTGTAACTCACTAGTACATAATGCGCTTGTGTCAGCATCAGTATATTTTTGACAGGTGACCAACCTGTTCAAACAAATAAATAAATACATGTATTTTCCCTTTAATGACATTCAGTTACTTATTTTATGACAAGTAGTAGGTCATGAGGCTGCGCATACAAAACAGATGTGTCATGCTTCAAGCACATAACTGCTTATACAACTACATGGATTTAGTACAGAAAATACCTGTGGGGAGGAGCAGGGCAATAAAGCAGGGCAGGGCAATAAGCATTGCTCTCCCAAGATATGATAAAACTGCAATTAGATATTTCAATAAAGAATCATAAGCACCTGACAGGTTAAAGAATGGAAAAACACAAAAACGTATATTTATAAGGAAAACAAGTTGTAAAAGTTAAAGTTCTTTGCAAAAGCTTTTATTTTTCGTTAAGAAAAACCCAAACACAATAGACTAGGGAGCTCACATTCCACTCTTATCTATTTGCTGGAATGCAATTACTATGAGCAAAAATAACTGTGGGAGTTCTTTCCTGCTGAGATTTGATGTTTCTGAGGAGATTTTTGAGACTGCAAAGTTGTTATAAGATTTATAGTGCAGTGCAGTATTTTACCTCAAGAGTTAAATCCTTTAATTTTTTTCATTAAATTTTTTTTTTCCACAGTAATGAATATATTTTTGCATTATATGTTATATAACTTCTGCATGTGGTTAATTTTAACAAACGTGGATACAGTCTCACAAAAGACCAAGATCTGGGCACAACTCCATAGCTCACAACAACAGAACATCTCCGTTAAGTATTCATATTTATTTTACATGTGACTTGTTTTAATCTCATTATGATCCCAAATTCAATGGCATCTCGTGTGATGTGTTAATTTGAGTAAAGAAAATCCTCAATTTGTTTGTTCATTTATGTTGAGTGGTTGATTAATTTTATCATAGCTAAGTAGAGAGATACACATAAAGTTTTTAAAGTTAGTGTATTGACTAAATATTGCCTGAATGGGAATTGTGAGGAGAACCACAGAAAAAAATAATTTATCAAAAATAAATCTGTCACTGTATTCATCTGTGGCTTATCAGAGCAAACAATGGCTGAATTGTGGTAAGAATCTCAGGGATAGCAGGGTAAGGACACTGTAGTGTTCACTTCCTCTAAGCTGAACTACAGCTCAAGTGCTCTATTTTAGGACAGATGGACATGACCTTGTCACGCCAGACCATCAACGAGCATTTATGAAAGAAGAATGCACATATTAAAAAAGAGCGACAGACTCATGATCTTCCTTCCCGAACCTGTATGTTAAGCACTCACACATTCACACACACACACACACACACACACACACACACACACACACACACACACACACACACACACATACGCCCATCTGTGCATGAACCCCCATCCACCATAATCATACAGAACAACCTGAAATGCTTGCTTTACATCACACTGACGTGTTTTTTTTTTTTTTTTTAGCTTTTTTCCCGGCATTTTTTTAAGCTTTTATATTCTGCATGGGGATAGATGGCTGCTTCAATCATTCCTTTGATTAAATGCCCCATGTATTATAAGCACAAATGTCATACAGTTTACAGATAGGGAATGCTATTTGAGTGAAAATACGATTTATAAGGTTAGATATTTAAACATGTTATTCACGTTTCAGAATTATGGCTAAAAAAATTTTACACCCAATAAACATTTTCTATTTAAAATGTTTAAAATGTATACAAAATACATAATCTAAAATTAGATGTAATTAAATTCAGTTAGAAAAGTGTGTAGTCTGTCATTTTACTCTTGTTAAAAAAGGATTTTAAGAATCATCAGGAATACAAGAATAAGGAGCGAATGTGTCACAAAACCACCAGTTTCAAAACGAGTCTAGACTTCATCCTATTTCTCCATCTCTCATTCATCAACTCCCGCTACTGTATCCGCGCACGAAGCTGTTTACTCCTGTCATCGTCTTTCCATCATGGACGTTATGCAGGCGAGCCTCTGTTCTGCAGCGTACTGAGGTCTGTGGACAATAATTCCGTCCTATGCGGGTCACAGACTTCGTGTGACGGCAAGAATGACGCCTCGAAGTAATAACACGGGGTCTTAAAATGAACTGCAGACCAGTTCCTTCATTCTGCTTGATTATTTTCCATTGCGGAATACATTACAACATATGTAGTATGTAATAATGCACAATATACAATATGTTGTAGAATATTGTATAATATGTAATAAACAAGTGATCCTACAGTTGTAGGATTAATAATGAAGGATTTCAGAATTAGGCGGGGAGGGTCTGACCTTCAGCTCTTTGAAGAAGATGCAGCTCCGAGCCCACTCCACGATGGAGAACAGCGTCTGGTCGGCCATGTGGCACATGAGGCCGAAGGTGGTGAGCCTGTCGTGCTTCCCGCGGCCGCTCTGCTCCTGCTGCAGGTGGGCCACGATCTTGCTCCGGACCTGCAGCTCGTCCGGGTCGCAGCGCAGGAACTCCAGCACCAGCTGCGGCATGCTGGGCGGCTGAGGAGAGCCGGTGGGGTACACCTGCTCGGGGTACGCGTATCCCACCACCGATTCCGGCGAGCTTGTGTAGTGGTCTGGATACTCGGACTTTATGGCCCGGCTGGGGAAGGAGGCGTACTGGTACTGGGCCTGCAGAGGCTCGTGGGCCGCCATGGGCATGCCCAGAGCAGCGTGGCCGTAGGGGCTGCGCTCATAGTCTGTGGGTGAGATGGCGGTCGAGGCTGCAGGCAGCATGCCCTTGGGCACGGGCTGAAGCCCCTGGAGGCTGCCAGAAAACCCATAGTCCGTCTGGGCGGGGGATGCCAGCGGCGGCGTAGACTCCATCTTGAGGCCCGTGGCCCGTATCAGCGCCTTCTTCTGCTGCTTCAAGGCCCTGTCGCGCTTGTACATGGGGCCGAACTTGTTGCGTCCCCCCCGCATGCGGTCTGCGCGGACAGCTGTGGCCACAAGAGCAGACACCATCAGCCATTAGCGCAGAATGAATCAATAGCACTTCACCTTGATCCAGCCACCGAAGGAAAAATTCATCATCACTACACACAGCGATAACCCTGCTGCTGGCTCGAGGCTGTATTAGAAATGTCTTTCTGAGCCCAGAATAATTATTTATGTCATGTCAAATAAAGCAGGCAAACAAATAAATTCATCATCAATAATAATAATAATAATAATACATCAGATCACCGGTCTATGGTAATTGCAAAGGTTTTTGTAATATTCATTATCAGTCGTTTTTTTTTTAAAAAGAACATTTTAACAAAACCTCCCAGTAAACGGCAGTCCACCCGAAGCCAACAATTTTACCGCAATCATTCCTTTTAATTTTTGTTAATTATTTGATTTAATTCGTTTTTTCTTCTTCTTCAAACGTACCTTCCAAACGCATCCCAACACTCAGACATTTCTGGAAGCGACAGAACGGACACCGTTTTCTTTGCGTCTTGTCGATTTTACAGTCTTGGCTTTCGGCGCAAGTGTACCTCTTGTTATTCTGCACTGTCCTTTTGAAAAAGCCCTGTTGTCGAAACGAAAGCAAGGTAAATAATATTAATAATAGTAATAATAATAATAATAATAGTAATAATAGTAATAGCCGGGTAAGCAGACAGCCACGCAGAATTCAAAGCTTGGTAAATACCTTACAACTCTCACACGTCAGCAGCCCATAATGATACCCGGACACTTTGTCTCCGCAGACAGGACACAGCTCTTCTAGATCCACATCGTAACTGTACTCCATTCCGTTCAACGGAATGCCTGTGAGAACGGCGCAAACATTTCTATTATTATCAGGACTGCCTACGGGAAAAAATCGTTTCGGTGTCCCGTTAGATGCAAATTAACATATAGAATAATTTAGAAGGATTATTTTTTCTTCATTTACGCCTTTATGAGACAACTCCCGTCACTCAGAACTTTATTATTTATAGAATTCGTATTTAATATCTTGATTAATGCATACTTGCAAAATGTTGTTCAACTGTGACATTAACAAAAAAAAATTGCCAAACAGATGTCTTTTTTAATTCGCGTTATTAAAACGATTAAAATCTGTAATAGGAAGCGGCACCTGCGCGGCCCGCAGCTCTCCTCTCTCCTCCGCGCCGTTATTCCCTCTCCTCCCACGCAGGACCCCCGTGGACGCGCCTTCCCGACCCGCTCGTGTCCGCGTGGAGACTGGAGACCGTGTGCGGACCCACGCAGGGGAGGCCGCCCTTCATATTCACGCGGAGCGCGACGTGAGAGGAGCGACAGGCGGGAGCGCCTATCTCTGACGGGCATGCGTAATGAGGAGGGAGACGCGCCCCAAAACGCGCCGCCGCTCGTCCCTTACATCGGGATCACATTTATATTAAACTCAAATTAATAATAATAATAATAGTAATAAAAACTGGGTCGGTATTACAAGAGTGGAAGGGAGTGCAGATATAAATACAATGAATGACATCGATGGGAATAGAGCCCGCGTGTTGTATTTAACGAATCTCGATGTTGAGGGAAGGTGAAGTGGCCACTCGGGGACTCGTGGCCAACTGTGCGCTCCGTTCACTTCCACCCGAGATTTTCAAGGGCAGAAAATTTTCAAAGACAACAGAAAGAGAGAGAGAGGGAGAGAAAGAAAGAAAGAGATAAAACATCAGATTAAAAAAAAAAAAATCTTAAACATGAAGGACAGTTTCACATTTTCTAGCCCAGTTCAGTAAATTTACATTCTTCACACGATCTGTCTGAATAAAACCCGCTGCGAATAATGAATATGCGGCGATTATGAGTGTATTTGTATTCTTATTTTTACGGGCTTGGACAGTAAAATAAAGCAGGCAGCGGGAGGCTCGTCTTCTCGACCCCCGGACTCCCACCCTGCGCGCCCTCGTCCACGCAAGAGAAACGTCAGAATAAAGATGGTGGTGCATTTACTGTTAGATTTCTATGCTCCTGGACACACCCGCACCAGCATTTGTTTCATAAACGCGTGCGATGACGGAGTGAATATAATACATTTACATTCACGTATTAACCGTGCATCAGTAGACGTATTCTTTACACATTATTCTATAATTTCGCGTATGAGACGTGTTGGTTGTGATTACGTAACAACGTCGCTGTGTTATAACTGTATAAAATGAACTGTACTGTATAAAACTACAAAATGAACGTCAGAAACTGACAATGGGGGAATTTATATTCATGTGAGAGAGATATATATATATACTTTATCTATTTCTTTATCACGTTGTGCCAAGAATACTTCAATCTAACAGTCAACTGGTTTCAAATCTTGTTTCAACCTTGTAATATTTTCACCGCAGCACAATAGCAAAATTGCTTTTTTTTGGCGTGCATCTTTTGAAACGTTAAAATTGTCTGCACTCCACTTAAACACATAAATAAAAAAAAATCAATAAATAAAAACGTAACTGTTATTAATTCTAATTCGTAGGTTGAACGTGTAAAAGGTTTTCTTCGGAATTTCGGTCTTACGATTGTTTGAAGAAGCATCTACGGCGAGTCAAGCGCGTAATATTGCTCACTAGACGTAAATAACACCACATCGTTATTATTATTATTAATAATAATAATAACACGTGTTTTGTTGTTCTATTTTAGTGCCGGAGCGGATCGGATAGAGGTCGTGCACGGGGTAATAAATCGGATCGTAGTAATAATAATAATAATAATAATAATAATAATAATAACAACAGTAATCGTCCTAATAAGAAGCGGTGGCCACGTGACCAGCGGCGGCCTATCTCGTGTTTGTCCCCGCCGCGGGTCTTGTTATGCGGGGCTGCTGTGGCTACCAGACACGGCCTGTCTCTGCGGGTGAGACGTGTTTTTCAAATAAATATGGAACAGATCTCCGCGTCGCCTCGCTGTTTTGACGTCGGCGTCGCCGCTTGTGCACGCGTCAGCGCGTCCGTCCGAGCCGTTGACGGCCGCCGCGATGACGTCACCGCCCACGGCGACCGCGCTCGCGCTTTTTCCGGACCCCGCGCGGGGCGAAGTCCCGGAACGAAACGGGCCGTCCGGCCGCGCAGCGCCTTCTCCGCCGCAACAACTCGGCGACAGCGCGAGGCTCCGGCAAGGTCACCCACCCCAATCTCGCCCCTTATCTCCCGTCTCCTGCTCATTCCCGGGCTTTTCCTTTCCAGAACAACGTTTCTCTCTCCAGCACGTGACCATCCCAAAAAGCTCGTGCAGCATTATGCACCCTTCTGCTGGGGTTCTGCGAGCAATCAATAACTTGAGTGAACGGTGCATAAAGACGCATCCCCTGCAGAGGGGCTTGTGGGAGACTGCGAGGGGCCTTCTCCCGGGAAGGCCGGGGCCCTCCTGGTTTCACCGGTGACCTTCACTTTGAGGATGTGGGGCCTGCGGTGGGCCCGGTGTCTCGGCCATTTCAGCTCGCCGACCCCGTCCGCCGCCTCTTGTCCACTCCTCTGCTTCCCCATAGAAATCCTCGGCCCGTGGTTAATGTGCCTCCTTGAAAATACTTGCACTACTTTTTTTTTTTTCCTTCCTGTTTGCAGAGGCTAAAACGCATTCACCCCGTCTGGCATTTTTTATTTTATTTTTATGAGGCCAATATGTCCAATATCAGCAATTAAAAACGGAGACGTCAAGAGGATAATGAGGGAAGTGGAATGTGGCGTTTTGGTGGTGTTAGATCCTGGCTGCTGACGGGGCCGGTGCAAGCAGGTGGAACGCCATCACCACCGCTTTACCGGATCCAGGCGTGGATGATGCAGGAGCAAGTTATTAAGGTGTGTAATGTTGTTTTCATAGGAACGAGAGAAGAAGCAGCGGAATAAAAATGAAAGAACCGTAGTGTTGTGAACTTTGTGTAATTGAGACTGAGACAATGGTCCTGGGGAGGCGGCACTTCAGATTGGGCTTTAATCAAAACTAAAGCAACAGGTTGTCACCGGATCGGCCCCGTATTTCATATCCCACAAACTCCGAACATCCCCAACCCTTTTAACCCCTTTAAACGCACGTCCTGTTCAAATTCCCCACTTGGCTGAAGCAAACGCATCTTATTCCATACGAGGTCCTTCAAAAAAAAAAAATTCATCAAAAGCACGAGGCTGGTGGGAGACACAAACCGTGGCTCTCGCTCGCTCTCTTTGACTCCCCACCAACCACAACCCTTTTCTTTAACCCATTTATGCTTGATATGGAGCTTATTAAAAATGCTTGTTGCCAATGTCCTGTTGGCCCGGCCTCTGAAACGGTGAAAGGAATCACCTGTGTACAAAGTGCAGCTGTATAGTCTTTTAAGAGTATCTCTGTCTGCGCAGATGGATGAATGCACAGCCAAAATGAAATGATTCCTCCTCAGCCAAGGCCGCCGCAGGCTGTTCTATATCTTGAGTGTCAAGGGTCATTGTTCTAGAGAGAAAGTTCTGTGAAATGAATGAGGCAATAAAGCACCGAACGATTAAAGCTTTTCAATTACTGTGTATCAATAATAAACCCACATTTGGGAGCAAAGGGAGCAGAAATTTTGAAATCTCTGACACGTCGGCAGCATTCAGTTCAACAAATAACAAAATATTAAAATGAGAACAATGCTTCTCTGTGAGGTCATTACTAAACTTTAATACCAATTTCGATGTGTAGGACAGAAATCATGATACAAAGTGAATATTCCAGAATTTAGTCAAAAAGAAAAGAAAGTCAGTTTCCACAAGCACAAGCCAAGCCAACGATACCATTAGCTGCAGAAAGTTTACAGTTCTGTGAAATATTATCACTTTTTCTAGCCTAAACATGAGAAATGTCTCACTTCTACAGAACATATTAGGTGGCAGCGGTGGCCTGGCGGGTAAGGGAGCGGACCCGTAATCCTGAACTGAGGTCCCCATGGCTGAGTGAAAGTGAAGTGATTGTCACAGCACACGGTGCACACAGTGAAATGTGTCCTCTGCATTCATCCCATCACCCTGAGTGAGCAGTGGGCAGCCATGACAGGCGCCCGGGGAGCAGTGTGTGGGGACGGTGCTTTGCTCAGTGGCACCTTGGTGGATCGGGATTCGAACCGGCAACCTTCTGCTTACGGGGCCGCTTCCTTAACCGCTAGGCCACCACATTTAACCACTAGGGCACCACATCACCACTTGTGATGGTTAACAGCAGAGGACACATTTCGTTGTGTCACCGTGTGCTGCGTTGTGTTTCACAGTGATAATCACTTCACTTTCACACTACTATTATTTTATTTGAACAGAGCATTTAATTGAACCAAAACATTCACTATTGTAGTGTAACGTGAAGAAGACTGTGCGAAGAGTAGCGGCTCAGAGAAGGGGGTGTTGGCACATGCTCGGTTAGCCTTGATGTGTGTGTGCCTTTTTAACGAGAGATGCATGGTGGTCTTCTCTCTTCCTTATCTACCCTTCAGTTAAGCATGTCCTCTCGGCCACGCTCCTGGAGCGTGCCTCTATCACACACTTCCAAGGAAAATTCTTTTTAATGCTAGGAAGTGTCTTTGCTTGGGCCAAAAATGCTATTGGCATTAAGAGGACCCCCCAACTGTGTCCACTTTATCTGGCTAAAGCCGAAACACTACTGTACAAAATGTAAGGGTCAAAGAA